>NC_091436.1:1729418-1835696 GCF_964237555.1 Oryctolagus cuniculus | reverse complement strand
GTGGACAGGGGAGTGTCCATGATGCAATACCCGGGCCAATGCTGCCTCTAGGGGGGCGTCACGCCCTGTTCCTCTTCTCCCCAGCTCCTAGCCTTCCAGCACCAACAAATAATCGTGGAAGGAACGGTGTCCCAGGCCTCAGTGGGCCAAGTCCCAGCTCCATCAACCCAGCCAGAGTGAAGCTGTGTCCTGGTGTCCTGGTCGCCCAGCCAGGCCCCGGGTCAGGCTGTCCTGCAGGGTCAGCGGGGCAGTGCCCTGGAAATGCACCTGGCAACCGCGTCAGCTGGGCCCAGGGCTGCGCGTCTGAGTGCCCTTAAAGGCACAGGTGAAGCCTTAACCCCACGGGGCGCTGCGTGGAGGCCGGGGTCAGAGAGCCGCCCTCCTCCTGGGCCGGTCAGAGCCAGAGAGGCCGCGCCAGGCTCCGCCTGCCCGCACCGTGGTCTCGGCCGGCAGATCCTTCAGCCACCCAGCCCGTGGTGCCTGTCAGCGGCCTGCGGAAGAGCCGGCTCCCCCAAAACAGTCGCAGGTGGGAAGACGTTGCCGTTCCTGGCTTGCTCTGGGCTCACGGCTGGGGGAGCCCCAGGGTCAGGGACGGTCCCTGCCAGCCGCAGGGCCCAGGGCTGCAGCAGTGCCCTGCAGGGAGTGACTCTGGGTCCCAGAAGAACACGGGGTTGGGGGGGGGGTGTCCAGGCCGGGGGGCCTGAGAAGAGGCTGTGTCTGCCCCGGGCGAGGACCCCGCATTGAGCTCCTTCCGAGAAGGGGAAGCCAGGAGCCCCAGAATGGGGGGGGGGGGCATGGAGCAAGGAGGAAGAGCTGCAGGGCGGGAGACCCTGGGGGCTGGGGGAAGTGGCGTCTGCACTGTGCTGTCCTGTGGTCACCGGGAAGCAGAGCTGCTCCCACACAGAGTGAAGCCGGCAGGGGTGCAGGAGACCTTGGGGTGGGAATCTGGACCGGGAGCAGCACCAGCCCCAGACAGGAGCAGGGGGAGACCCCAGACCCCCATGTACAAAAGACAGGGGCTCAGGTCCAAGGACTGGCTGGGTCGCCAACGGAAAGAAAACAGAAAGCTGCAGACACGGGTCCGGGGCACGGCACTTTGCAGAACCAGCTCGGCAGTGGGCAGAACCTACCCCAGGGGTCAGGCCGAGCTGAGCCTGGGCCTGCCTGCTGCACCCAGCTGGCTTCCCCCCCAGGGGCCTGGCCCTGAGCACCAGGGAGCTCAGAAGAATCTGCCCTGGCCCTACTGGTCCCCCCCCCCCCACCCCGTGGGAGAGGTGTGGTGCCATGCTCCGGTTTGGTAACACCCTGGCTGGGACCTGCCACCCCCTTGCAGCCGCTCCAAAGGACAGTTCTTAACCTTGTGCGGGGCGCTGGGGAAATGCGGGCTGAGGGTGCTTCCCAGGAGTGGCAGGCTCAGTGTGCGGCGACTAGGCCACAGAGCTGCGGTGACGCCACAGGTACCACAATCTGGCTGTGACCCTCGCCGTCCCAGTGTCCCCCGTGGACAGTCAAGCTGGGGGATTCCAGCCTTGGAAGCCGACATCCGGAGGTGGCCATGGCTTGGGTCACTCGGCCCAGACCACAATCGGGCAGTGTTCTCGGGGCCTGGAAACAAGGGCCTCTTGTTCCTTGTTTGCCTGGGAGGTCAAAGTCCACCAGTGGGTTTTCCCTCCCCGACAACTTGGCCGCGAAGGTTTGTTCAGCGCACGCCCCTGCGCGGCCTCTCTGTGGGCAGCGGGCCTGCGTCCCGGAGTGGGTGCGCGGCCGTGAGGAGACCCCGGTCCCCAGTCCTGGCTCCAGGTCCCTGAAGACAACTTTCTGAGCCAAACCTGTCTGCCAGCCGAGCTAAGGGGCTGAGAGCGGTCAGGGCACCCCACGGGGACCCCACTCGTGCCCATCATGGAAGAGACGAGAGCAACAGGCTCTGTTCCCCGTTCTCCTCCAAGTGTCTTCGCCTTCGCCTGCCCACTGGACTTGACGTGGAGACGCCCCAGCCTCGTGGGCGGATTCGCCCAGCCTCGTGCCCGGAGACGCCCCCAGCCTCCTGAGTGGATTCGCCCCCAGCCTCGTGCACGCTGTGGGGACAGTGCTGATGTGTGTTCCCGCGCACCTGACTCCCAAGTGCCAGGATCAGGACCCGAGGCCGGGGTCTGCCTGGTTTGCCCCCAGCGGGCACCTTCCTCTCTGACCACAGCTCAGCACCAGGTGCTGAATGGGACCCTGGCTGTCCTCGGGCGGGACAAGGCCGCGCAGGACTGGCGCCTGCCCCCGGCACGTAAAGGTGCAGCCAGGCCGGCGCAGCCCTCCCCTGGGCCAGCAGAGGCACCTGACACGGCGCAACGCCCCAATCCCACAGGGGCTGCGGCCAGCGTGGGCTTCCTTCCGGGCCAGTGCAGTGGACGTGCAGAGCGGGGGGCCGCGCACCTCGGGAAGCAGAGCCCGCGGGACTGCGCTGGTCTCCTGCTCGCTCCCCGGGCTCCGGCACCGCACAATCGCAGACGCTGGGAGGACGGGCGGCTGAGGTCCGAGAGGGCTCCTGGGCTGGCCCTGCGCCCACGCGGGGCCACCGCCCTTCCTCCCCTCTGGTGCTGTGTCTGGCTGGGCTGCACTTGGCTCTCCTGTGGAGAAGCCCCCCTCACACACACACACACACACACACAGCGGGCTCGGCCGTGTCGCCGGGCGGTCACAGGGCCTGCGACTTGCTCCTGAGGGCTGGCTCCTCCGCGCTCTCAGGGGCAGGAGGCCCTCTGACCACCCCGCTCCCCCGCCTTCCCCTGCAGGGCGTGCACAGGATGTGCACGTGTGTGAGCTTTGGTTCACGTGTGAGTGTTGGTTCACGTGTGAGTGTGCGCTCCAGTATCGTGTGCACGGGAGGGTTAGGGAGCCCCCTCGGTCCTTTGTTCTCCAGAACGGGGCAGAGTGGCAGCCGACCTCCTGCCTGGGGGCAGCACCCTGCTCCAGGTTGCCGGGCTTTCGTGGTGAGATCCAGGGTCCGGGGCTGCATGCCGGCGAGTGGCAGAAATGCCAGCATGCCAGAGCCAGCCAGGACCCCAGGCTCCGTGGGGGTCACAGGGCCCCTGCTTGCGGGCCCCAGGAGAGCTCGGCTGTGTCTCAGGGCCAGCGTGGCAGCACGCGAGGCTGCCTGGCAGATGCTTGGGGGCCGTGGCCAGGCCCCTGCACCTGCGCTGGTGGGAAGGGGATACAGCCATGACAGCCAGGGTGGTGTGGAGAGAAAGGACCTGGGTCAGCCCACAGGTGGGGCCGGGGGCGGTCCCCCTGCAGCCTGGGAGAAGCCACTGTGTCGGTACACCAGAAGCTACCACGGGCAGCACCTCTCTTTACCCAGCCCTCGGTGCCCCGGAAGCACCCACTCTGGCAGGAGCCCCATTGCCTTCCCGGGCCTGGTGTCTCCTGCAGGAGTCTGCTAGGGGGCAGGAGGTCCCCAGAGAGAGGTGGGGCCAGTTCTGGAAGCACCGTCCCCCCAGCGCAACCTCTCCATCTCCACCCGACCGGGAAGTCAGCCACCACTCTGCCCTCCCCCCTGCACCCCCCGCCCCGTCCAGGGAGGCAGGCGCCCCGCCCCCGGCAGCAGCACCTGAGCTGTTAGACCTGAGCCCGTGCGGTGTCTCGTGGCTTAACAGTGTCAGCCGCCAGACCTGTGCTGGGGTTGTCAGGTGAGGCACCAGCTACAGCGCGACACTCGCCCCTCCTCCAGAGAGGGCAGGGGGGTCTTGGCTCCCTGCTGCCCTCCAGCGCCTGGTGCAAGGTGAGTTTCCCCATGAGAGGCATAGCTCAGAGCGGCACTCAGCTCACCCGTGAGGTGAGGACACTCAGCACAACCCAGGAGAGCCCTGACACACCTGCTGGGACAGCTCACACCTGACACACCTGCTGGGAGAGCTCACACCTGACACACCTGCTGGGACAGCTCACACCTGACACACCTGCTGGGAGAGCACACACACCTGACACACCTGCTGGGAGAGCACACACACCTGACACACACCTGCTGAGACAGTGCACTCACACCTGACACACCTGCTGGGACAGCTCACACCTGACACACCTGCTGGGAAAGCACACACACCTGACACACCTGCTGGGAGAGTACACACCTGACACACCTGCTGGGACAGTGCACACACCTGACACACCTGCTGGGACAGCAGACACACTTGCTGGGACACGGGGCTCCAGCGGAGATCCAGTGGACACCAGGGCAGGAGAGCCTGCCCCACAGCCACAGACCCCACGAAGGCTGGCGAAGTCACAGCCCACACCCGTGACTGCCCAGCCCTGGGCCGTGGTTGAGGTGGATAACTGACACAGTGCAGGGCACAGGAGCCAGTCATGGGGAAGTAAGCGTAAGATTCTTGGGGGTAGCCGGCCAGGATAGAATTTCCCTCTTCAGAGACGGTGAGCGGGCACAGCCCAGCTAGGGAGGTGTGAAGTGTGGGTGAGGGGAGAGGGAGACACACAGATGGACAGAGAGACTGAGAGGCCACAGAGAGGGACAGAGGGAGAGGGGGACAGAGAGACCCAGGCAGAGCTGTGAGAGAGGAGCGGGGCAGGAGCCGGGGAGGCCGGAGGGTGCGGACGGGAACTGGGCAGAAGCCAGGGGCACCCAGGTCAGGGAAGAGAAGCTGTTGAGCCAGGACCACCCGGGGAGCCCCTCCCCTGGGGACAGAGCTGACCTGAGAGCAGCCCCTCGCTGCTGTGGCTTCCGCCCTGGCAGCTGAGAGGGCGTCCACCCCAACCGCACGGCGACTGGGAGAGGACACGGGAGCCCCCTCCGTCCCTCTCCTGCCCCCCCCCCACTTTCCTGGGCAGGGTGGACCCTCCCTCCCAACCTGGCGGGGTCAGCAAGGACAGACGCTGGGCGTGGGCAGGGCACGAGGCTCCCAGATGCACCAGACTTCCGGGGGGTCTGACGGCCCAAGGTCCCCAGGTCAGGGTCACAGAGCGGGGGAGGGGGTTCCGCAGGGCTGCCGCAGGGCCCCCTGTGCCTGGGGAGGGCCTGTGGCCACCTCCGGCCCCCCGCTGAGCCAGGGCACCACCAGCACCCTGGCCCCTGTCCTGCAGCAGGGTCACCACATCCCAGAACTCCCCCACCTGGGACACAGGTACGGCTCTGGCTACTGTGCTGTAAGCCGTGAGCGTGTGAGATCCTGGGCTTTTTACCCGGTGTGGGGAGAGAATTGGTACAGCGAATGGCACGTGACTGCCTCAGCCCGGGGCGAAGGCGACTTTACAGGAACTTAAATGTGTCGCTGAGTAGAGCAGGAGCCTACTCCTTTTTAACATCTTTTATGTGGATTTTTAACATTTTTTATTAATTTCCATTTTATTTGAAAGGCGGAGAGACAGAATTCCGTCTGCTGGCTCACCCCCAAATGCCCCCAACAGTCAGGGCTGGGCCAACTGGAAGCCAGGAGCGGGTAACTCTGAGTCTCCCAGTGAGTGGCAGGGGCCAGGCACTTGAGCTGCCACCTGCTGGCACCCAGGGACGCAGGGACCCCAGGACCCCAGGGCGGGGCACGGGCATCCACCGCCCGCCCAACACCCCACTGCCATGTCAGGGGCGGGCTGCGGCAGCCAGGCTAGGGAAGGCCTCTAGCGTTGGGCCGAGACGCTCTCTCCCACGGCTGGCGTGGACAAGCTCCCCGACAGCCGCAGGGGAGCCGGCCTGGGTCCAGCTCCAGCCGCGGAAGGCAGCTCCCTGCCGCCATGGTCGCCACACCCCACACTTCCTGCTTCCTGCCCTTTGTTCACAGCCAGCCCCGGGCCCTTTCTGTTTCTGGAGCTCAAAGCCCGCCGCTTCCTGCCATTCCTCCACAGGTGCAGACGCCGGCGGCATTTCCGGGAAGGGAGCGGAGCTGGGCCCCTCCCGGGCCGCATCAGGGAAGGGGGGGCTGGGGTCTGCTGAGACCCAAGGCCGTGGCTATTTGAAAGGTGGAGTTACAGAGAGGGAGAGGCGAGAGAGGGCTTCCATCTGCTGGTTCCCCCCAAGGTGGCCGCAACAGCCAGGGCTGGGCCAGGCCAAAGCCGGGAGCTTCATCTGGTCTCCCACGTGGGTGCAGGGGCCCAAGGACCTGGGCCCCCTTCTCTTGCTTTTCCAGGCCACAGCAGAGAGCTGGATCGGAAGGGGAGCAGCCGGGACTTGAACTGGAGTCCAACTGGGCGCTGGAGCTTCAGGCGCTTCACGGCGCCGGCCCCATTGGGCCTTCTTGGCACATCGACATGAGGGGAAGTCTCCTCCGGTGGCCTCCAGGGTGACGCAGGTGATTTCCTATGCCCTACGCCTCGTGATCCGAGTACACAGACACGCGTGGGCCTGGAGCAGCGCACACGCATCCTCCACCCCAGGACAGGACGTGTGGGTGGGAGCACACAGACCCGTGTGGGTGGGAGCACACAGACCCGTGTGGGTGGGGGACACAGACCGTGTGGGTGGGAGCACACAGACCGTGTGGGTGGGAGCACACAGACCCGTGTGGGTGGGGGCACACAGACCCGTGTGGGTGGGGGCACACAGACCGTGTGGGTGGGAGCACACAGACCCGTGTGGGTGGGAGGCAGGCAGAGACCCGTGTGGGTGGGGGCACACAGACCGTGTGGGTGGGAGCACACAGACCCGTGTGGGTGGGGGCACACAGACCCGTGTGGGTGGGGGCACACAGACCCGTGTGGGTGGGGGCACACAGACCGTGTGGGTGGGAGCACACAGACCCGTGTGGGTGGGAGGCAGGCAGAGACCCGTGTGGGTGGGGGCACACAGACCGTGTGGGTGGGAGCACACAGACCCGTGTGGGTGGGAGCACACAGAGGGGTGAAGATTCGGGTGACCCCAGGTTTCCACAGCGCAGCCCTGTCCCCCACCGTGAGGCACACGCCGGAGGGAAACCGTGATCCTCAGATCTCAAACCCGGTCTGTTTTCACTCCTGGGTGAAGACGAGCTTGTATTTAACGTCACAGGCTAACGGCCAATCGGTGAGAACTGCTACACGGGGTGGGAGTCACGTCAAACACGCACGATGTCACATCGCGTGAGCCTTCCTGGGATCAGGCTCGAGAGCACGTTCCGCTCCCGGTGAGCGAGCCAGCGCTGGGCGGGGGCTGAACCTCGCGACGCCGGCTCCCTTCCCAGAGCGCTGGTCCCACTCCTCGCTGGTCCCACTCCTCGCTGGTCCCACTCCTCGCTGGTCCCACTCCTCGCTGCTCTGCCTCCCGCACCTGCTAACGCGCCGGGGACGGCGGCAGATGAAGGCCCTCGGGCTCGGGCCCCTGCGCCCACGCGGGAGGCCAGATGGAGGCCCCACTGCTGCGGGCATTCGGGGAGTGAGTCAGCAGGTGGAGGATGCCTCTCTCTCAAATATTAATACATTGATAATACTTCTTTAAGGAAAGAAGGAAACCCCTCAGGAACACAGTAGCCGCGGCACAGAGGCTGGCCCAGGCCACCAGGCGGACGGGGCACTCGCAAACCCAGCGATGACACCACGCTCCGATACAGCGCTCGGGATGAGCGTGTGGCTGGAAGCGTGTCAAAGGTGCAAAGATGGATGACGTCTGAGAGCCGGGAACCTGAGCGTGGAGGCTGTGAGCTGCAGGAAACAGTGCCGGTCCCCGGGGGAGGGCGGTACAGAGAGAGGCTCGTGGGTTCGCCCCTCAGCTCAGCACAGAAACGCAAAGCCGGAAACAATCAGCAAGAGGCAGAAACTTGTATGTGATTGGCGGGCGACAGAGACCGCGTCTGTCTGAGAGGAGAGGGGGCGGACGCCGGCTCTGAGGGAGGGTCCGGGTGTCTAAGGCGCTGCTGTCTGTCCACTGGTCATCCTGCAGCGGTGCCCACTGCACGGGGTTTCACATACGCGTGTGGACTGGCTTGGGGCTCGTGGAGATAGCGGGGTCTCCTGGAGACTCCCCAGGGGCTCGGCCCCCTCCTCCGCCAGCCCTGGGTGGACTGGAAGGCAGGGTTTAAACCCACAAGGTCCCACGAGATAGCGGGGGTCTCCTGGGACCGGTCCGACCCTCCCCAGGGGCCCAGCCCCTTCCCCTGCCGGCTCTGGGTGAAAGTGCCCCCTCCCTGAGGTGGGGTTTAAAGCCCCCAGGTCACACATGCGGCACAGAAGCTGTTAGTGGGGGGTGTCGGTGGGCGTGGAGACGGACTCTCCAGCCGCAGCCCACAGCCTGCTTGGGCGGGACGCTCCACCTGCGTCTGAGGCCCGCAGACCCCAGCCCCGCTGCCCGGCCTCAGGAAACAAACACCATTTTGTCCTCTTTCTCCTAACCCCCCCCCCCCCGCCCCAAATAACACACATGCTGTTCACTTCGGGTAATGTTTCAAAATTACAAGTTAATACATACAAAGATACAAGTACGATGCCGACTTCAGCCTGGCCCAGCCTGGGGTCCCTGTGGCCTTTGGGGAGTGAACCAGCAGGTGGAAAATCTCTCTCTCTCTCCCCCTCTCTCTCTATCTCTCTCTGTGTGTGTGTGTGTGTCTGTAACTCTGCTTTTCAAATAGATCAGTCTTGTATTACGAAGTACGAGGTCAGTGCCTTTTTGGAAGTTTAAACACGCACCTGTGTCCTCACAGGACGGGTGAGCTGACAAAACGCCAGAGACGACGCCCTCCAGGCAGCGCAGCGTGCAGGTGCAGGCGGCCACCCGGAGCACAGGGCAGGAAGGAACCAGAGGGACAGCTGCAGCCGCGCTCCGCGGTTCTCAGACCCGAGCGACACCGCTCTCGCCGTAACCAGCCCCGTCGCTCACCCCTCGCGCCTCACCGCAGCCCAGGAGGCGCTGCTCTCAGGAGCCGAGGCCCCTGCCCGTCTGGGCCGTGCGGCTCCCTCAGCACACGGTGGTCACATGCCCCCAAGACGCCCCACGACACGGGTTCCCGACGCGGAAGGCGCTGGCCGGCACGCAGCGTGAGCGGCGGGGTTTTCTGCTTGTCACGGGTGGACTGGGCGGTGTTAGCAACCATAAGGCGCTCATGATCCTAGGTTTCTAAAGCAGGGTGCACTACCCAGCGTCACAGGGCACTCCGCGTGGAGAACGTGTGAGACGTGGGGCAGACAGACGGCCAGAGGCACGCCTGGGATCCCCGCTACCCGCGGGGCCCATGGTGTCCCCTCCAGGCGTGCCCACCTCCCCGGGCGGCACGGGTACCCCTCTGCTCCTGCCCCTCAAGTGCCAGCACCAGGAGGGACCCCAGGGCCACGGTCCGGCCTGAGCCTGTGCTGGCTGAGATGGCCCGAGCGGGGGTCCCCGGGCACGGGGACGCAGTGGGGACCCCGCTCCTCCATGGGTGTCAGGAAGACGTCTCGGACGATGGAGCCATCCCCAGGCTGTGTCCCCAGGACATAACGAGCCCGCACAGGGTGCTTGTGAGAAGTCAGCTGCACAGGTGACTCAGTGTCAAGCCGCCAGCTACGAGGAGCGGTCAGCAGTGGACATAGCTGTGAGATGGCGTTGGGGAGAGAGCCCGAGGCCTGCAGGAGCCCGAGGCCTGCAGGGGCCCGGGCCGTGTGGACGAGGAGGATGTCCTCACTCACTGCCTCAGTCTCTCAGAGTGAGCTCGCTGCGGCTGCCATCAACCACCCCTGCACTAACCACAAGGCACAGCCACACAGGCTCAGGGACACCCGGCAGGCACTGGGGCTCCTTCAGCAGGGTTTGTGGGAAAGTGGGAGCACAGGTGCTTGGGGGTCCCGCCAGGAAAGGCACCCCCAATCCTTGGCCTGAGGGGTCAGAGGCCATGGGGACTAAGGGTGGGGAAGAAGACCCTCCTGGTGGGCGGAGCTGCAGCCTAGGGCACCCACAGAGGGCGGGAGCCCCAGGTGCACACGGCCCACCCGACCGCTGTCTCCTTTGCTGTGGTTGCTCTGAGTGGGGAATTTCAGAGGCGAAGACCCCAGCCTTTCGTACTCCTCAGTGATGCCCTGCCTGGACCCAAGCACTGCGCACCCATTTCACAGATGGGCAACAGAGTCTCAGAGACAGGGCCTGGCCCACAACCTGGCACTCCTGGCAGCACAGGCAGGCAGGACCCCCCAGGCTGGGGCCCTCCCCCACACCCCCCAGGCTGGGTCCCTCCTGGGAGCACAGGCAGGCAGGACCCCCCAGGCTGGGGCCCTCCCCCACACCCCCCAGGCTGGGTCCCCTCCCCCACACCCCCCATCCTGGGTCCCCTCCCCCACACCCCCAGGCTGGGTCCCCTCCCCCACACCCCCCATCCTGGGTCCCCTCCCCCACACCCCCCATCCTGGGTCCCCTCCCCCACACCCCCCAGGCTGGGTCCCCTCCCCCACACCCTCCAGGCTGGGCCCCCTCCCCCACACCCCCAGGCTGGGCCCCCTCCCCCACACCCCCAGGCTGGGCCCCCTCCCTCACAGTCCCCTCCCCGTATTTGCACTCAGGAATTTCACACAGAAACTGCGGTCTTTGAGGATGCTTCAAACACTCATGGAAAATGCAATTGAAAGATTTTTTTGTGGTGAAAAAAGGACGAAAGCTATGCATATGAGGTCTGAAAAATATTTATTTAAAAAATATGCTCGAGGGGCTGGCGCTGTGGTGTAGCCGGTAAAGCAGTTGCCTGCAGTGCCGGCATCCCATGTGGGCGCCAGTTTGAGACCCGGCTGCTCCACTTCTGATCCAGCTCTCTGCTGTGGCCTGGGAAAGCAGTAGAAGATGGCCCAAGTCCGTGGGCCCCTGCACCCATGTGGGAGACCTGGAAGAAGCTCGTGGCTCCTGGTTTCAGATGAACGCAGCTCCGGCCATTGCGGCCAATTGGTGAGAGAACCAGCAGATGGAAGACCTCTCTCTCTCTCTCTCTCTCTCTCTCTCTCTCTGCCTCTCCTCTCTCTGTGTAACTCAGACTTTCAAATAAATAAATAAATCTTTTTAAAAATACGTTCGAGTTATTCCTTGCCATAAAAATCTAGATAGCCTCCACGTCCTCATCACGCTAAAGTGAGACAGCACACCCATCCCCCCCCGCAGTCCCGGTGCTCCTGTGGCATCAGGCTGCATCACGTGTGCAGCACGGAGCCTTCGAGTTTCCAGTGTCCACTTATGTTGACTGCTAAGCTTGAATCCCACAGGAAAAGCTCCAGACCGTGATGGCTTTACTGGCAAAGTCCTCCAAGCCCTTCCATCCAGCGTGCAGTAAGTCTTCCAGAAGGAGAAATGGGAACATTTCCAACCTGAGTGCAGAGGCCAGCACAATCGCACACTAAGGAAACCCACAGGCCCACCTCTCTCTCTCTCTCTCTCTCTCTCTTTAAGATTTATTTATTTGCTTGAGAGGCAGAGTTACCCAGAGAGAGAGGGAGAGAGAGAGAGAGAGGGAGAGAGAGAGAGAGAGAGAGGTCTTCTATCCACTGGTTCACTTCCCAATTGGCAGCAACAGCCTGAGCCTCGCCGACCTGAAGCCAGGAGCCAGGAGCTTCTTCTGGGTCTCCCACGCGGGTGCAGGGGCCCAAGGACTTGGGCCATCTTCCACTGCTTTCCCAGGCCACAGCAGAGAGCTGGATTGGAAGTGGAGCAGCCGGGACTCGAACCAGCGCCCACATGGGATGCCGGCACTGCAGGCAGTGGCTCACCCTACTACGCCACAATGCCGGCCCAAGGCCAATCTCTTACAAACGTAGACAGAAACAAGCGAAACCAGCAAATTGATCCCACCAACTATATGGGCTGTCACCTGCAGAGAGCCCACCAACCACCTGCGTGCTTGCTGTACCCCAGTGGAGAGGCATGAGAAGTGCGGGCATCAGTGTTCGGCCATCGGCCTAGCAGTCTTGACTATCCTTGTTCTGGGGGCGTCTGGCCACGACTCCCCTTCCTGCTCCTCAAAACCGAGACCTGTTCTTGACTGTCAGAATGTTTAACGACATTCCCCAAGTGGCCAAACAACCAGGGCTGGGCCAGGCAGAAGCCAGGAGCCAGGAGCTTCTTCCGGGTCTCTCACGTGGGTGCAGGGGCCCCAGCACTCGGGCCATCGTCCACTGCTTTCCCAGGCCAAGCAGAGAGCTGGATCGGAAGTGGAGCAGCCGGGACTCAAACTGGCTCCCGCATGGGATGCCGGTGGCAGCACCAGCCCCCACCGTTGTTTTAAGAAACTTCCAGAACATGGTTTTAAAATGATTGACTAACCAGCCCTGGACACTGAGTGATGACGTGAGGCTGCGGCCCCTGCTCAGAATGTCCCTGTCACTCACGGTGACAGGCGGGCAGTCCTGGAGAGCTGGGGGCGGGGGCGGGGCGATAAGGAGCTCTGCCGTCTCCTATCGCTTCCTGCCTGTCCTGATTCAAAGAAGAAAAGAAACAGAAACCGCTCGGAAGCTTTTCTCCTGAGGTCAGAAGCCGCGATAACTGGTAATAGCGTCTCCCAGGTCCGCTCCATGTGGGTCTGCAGGGGCCTCCACCGAGGCGGCCACCAGGGGAGACACAACCCAGCTCCACAGGGGACAGGCGCCCCCGCCCCCGCCCTGGACACGCCTTCCTCTGAGCCCCACAATCCTGGGGCACTGCAGGCAGGCGTCCTGGGGTCTCTGCGCCTGGGGTCTCCGTCGCCCCTCCTGAGGCTGGAGACCGTGGCAGCCGGGTGTGCGTGGTGCTGGGCCCTGTGAGACGAAGAGTGTTAACCGCTTTTACCGTGAACGCCCTGGCACTGCTCCCCGCTGCCTGAGACAGCTGTCCCCAGGACACTCGGAATGCGAGGGACTCTGCTGGACTCGATGACGAATGTCTACAAAACCCACAGCTAGCATCATCACCCCTAACGCTGAGAAGCCCGGAGCATCGCCCCCCAGCGAGGGGCAAGGCAGGGAGGGCCCCTCTCGTCACCTCTCGGCACTGCACCCGAAGTGCTAGCTTACACAACAAAGGATGTGACAGACAAACTGGGCACCAAACAGTCCAAGTTGTTGACAGATGACATCATCTTCTGTGGAGAAACTCCGACAGAACTGACCGGAGGACCGTTGGAAAGGATCAGAGAGCTTGCAGGACGCCGGACTGACCCGTAACGATTTCACTCAGCTTCCTACAAAGAGGGGCCAGCGCTGAGGCGAAGCAGGTAAAGCTGCCGCCTGCAGTGCCCGCATCCCATATGGGCGCCGGTTCGAATCCCGGCTGCTCCACTTCCGATCCAGTTCCCTGCTATGACATGGGAAAGCAGCGGAAGATGGCCCAAGTGCTTGGGCCCCTGCATCCATGTGGGAGACCCGGAGGAAGCTCCTGGATCCTGGCTTCAGCCTGGCTGTTGTAGCCATTTGGGGAGTGAACCAGCAGATGGAAGACCTCTCTCTGTCTCCCTCTCTCTGTCTCTCTCTCTCTCTCTCTGTCTCTCTGTGTGTGTGTGTGTGTGTGCGTGCCCGCCTCTCCTTCTCCATAACTCGTTCAAATAAATAAATAAATCTTAAAAAAAAAAAACAATACTGTTCCTAGTAGCACCCCCCATGACATCTTTGGGTGAAAATCTAACAAAACATGTAAAAGAGCTGTGTGAGGAAAACCCAAAACTCCGGTGAGAGAAAACAACTGAACAAACAGAGCAATGGTCCACGCTGCCGGCCAGGGAGACCCCTGCTGCCAGGACCCCGGAGCCTCCGGCCGGGTCTGTCCACTGAGCCCGCTGCGGGCGGAGTCCCAGCGAGCCGCTCTGTGGACACGGAGCAACCAACTCTGATGCTATCGGGCCAGGTGGAAGAGCCCGGCTGGCCGGCACGAAGCCGGAGGAGGGGACAGCTGCGGCCCTGGGCCGCCAGCTTCAGGACTCGCTCTGACGCTGGGTGATTGGTGCCGAGAGGGCTTGGTGGCAGACAGACAGCTCGGTGGGTGGATTCTGGACACAATGCGCTCCCAGGGTCCCCTGGCAGCCACGCGTCCTTGCCAAGCCAGCTCACCGCCTGTGTCCCCCTCCCCGCACCAGAGCACGGCAGGCTTTCTCCGGATGGCACCAGAGTGGGCGGGGCAATCGGGACAGACACCCGGGCTCCTGTCCAGCCGACGTCCCTGCCCCCACTCGCTGCCGGCAGTGGAGTCCCCTCCTGAGTGGACGGCCCAGAAGCACTTAGGAACCCTTCCGGGGCCTCCCCAGCTGGCCGCCGGCCCCTCTCACCTTCCTGCTCCCTCTGCACGTTCTGCTCTGGCCTCTGCAACCTTGACCCCACACCACCCACCCCTGCCCTGGAGCTCCTGGGGTTGTCGCAGGGTAAGCTCCACCCCTGCTGCCCGCTGGCCCGGCCTGCACTTCCCTTGTTTGTGTTTCTGCTCCCCTAAGCCACTCCCTTCGCTCCCTCGTCCCCATGGCTGCCTGCGGGAAGTCCTGGGCCAGTGCATGGCCTCCCTGGGAACCCCCGCTGAGTGAAGCCCCCTGATCCTGCACACAGGGCACAGGGACGCCCAGCCTTCGGCAAGCTGCTGCCAGCACACAGCCCTGCAGCTGTGGCACGGAACTCGGGACACGGCCCGGGGCTGACTCTGAGGAGCGATGGCCGCAGTCCCGTGGCTTTCTGCGAGCCAGGCCTGGAGAAGCCTCGTCTGAAGGTGAGCAGGGGATCAGCCTCTCCTGTCTCCTCCCCTCCCCTCCCAGGCTCTGCGTGCGAGGAGCAGGTGCACGGTCCAGCGTGTGCCTCGGGAGCTCTGCAGAGTGGCCGAGTCCCAGCGTGCTCGGGCCAACGGCAGCTCCCGGGGAAGAAGGTGCTCCCCACGACGTGGCTTCAGGAACCGGCTTTGTATGACGCGTCCATGCCTAGAAACAAAAGTGCAGACGCATGGCTGTGATCCACGAGCGCAGCCATCGGCGATGCCCACCGAGCCAGGCAGCGGGCTCCAGGGAGACCCCTCTCTGTGCCCTGGCCGTCTGCACAGGCAGGGACACCGCAGGCCTCTCTCTGCGTCCGTGCGGCAGTCCAGTGCCGCAGGTGTTTGCGTGCGTTCTTCTGCCCTGAGGCAGCTGAGTCCCGGATGAGGCTCCGGGCACACGACCAGGACAGGCCCAGACAGACTCCGTGGCCCTGCGCTCCTGGGCCGCACATCGCTTGGAACCCATGCAGAATCTGCAGTGAGACGCAGAGCAGACGTGGGCTGGCCAGGCGTGAAGAGACTGGAAGCAGGAATGGGGCCGTGGGTTCTCCCCGGCCTTGCGTGGGGACCACGTGCCATCTTCCCTGAGCCCTGTGTGCCCACTCCCGGGAAGGGACAGGAGGTTGTCCAGTGAGGGGCAGATCCAGCGTGCTCAGGAGAGACCCCGGTGCTGCCCAGGGACCCTCCCCGGCCCCACAGAACGACGACTCGGGGTGGCTGAGCACCGTGCACAAGTTCAATGGCTGCAACCTCACCAGCCCCATGGCTGTGGAAAAGCCCATTATGCAGATGCAGACACTGAGGCTTGGGCAAGGCTGGGCCTGGTCCCGTAGCAGAGGAGGGCAAAGCCAGGTTCACCAGACCTGTGATCTGACGTGTGCTCCCAGAGACCTCCTGAGCGCCGTCTGTCCTACACTTGTCACCTCGCCACTGCTGGTGGCCCCAGCTGAACACCCAGTGAAGGAAATGGCCATCAGCTGGGACATTCGGACCGCACTTCCGAGCGTGCGTGTCCTCGCCTCCTGTGTGCAGTGCCGTGGACCCGGAGCCCCTGGTGGAAGCAGCCGCCCCCCCTGCCCCGGGTGCTAGGCACCCGCCCACCCGTCTGTTCAGATGTGTGTCAGCCATGTTGTTTAATTTTTCCCCATAGAAGTGTTACGTGCACGTCTCTGCATTTATTCTTAGGCATCTGATATTTTGATATAATTTTTTGAAAAGATTTTTTAAAATGTATTTGAAAGGCAGAGGGGCCGGCGCTGTGGCTCTGCCGGTAAGGCGGTCACCTGCGGCGCCGGCATCCCGTGTGGGCGCTGGTTTGAGTCCCGGCTGCTCCACCTTCAGTCCGGCTCCCTGCTGACGCACCTGGGAAAGCAGTGGAAGATGGCCCAAGTCCCTGGGCCCTGCACCCACGTGGAGACCTGGAAGAGGCTCTTGGCTCCTGGCTTCAGCCTGGCCCAGCGGCAGCCGTTGGCAGGCATCTGGGGAGTGGACCAGTGGACACAGATCTCCCTCTCCCCGCCCCCAATAACTATGGCTTTTAAATAAATGAACAAATATTTTTTAAAAAAATGAAAGGAGGGGCCGGCGCTGTGGCACAGCAGGTTAAAGCCCTGGTCTGTAGTGCCGGCAACCCGTATGGGCGCCGGTTCAAGCCTCTGCTGCTCTACTTCCAATCCAGCTCTCTGCTGTGGCCTGAGAAAATAGCAGAAGATGGCCCAAGTCCTTGGGCCCCTGCACCAGCACGGGAGACCCAGAGGAAGCTCCAGGCTCCTGACTTTGGATCAGCGCAGCTCCAGCCATTGCAGCCATGTGGGGAGTGAACTACCGGATGGAAGACCTCTCTCTCTCTCTCTCTCTCTCTCTCCCCCTCCCTCTCTCTCTTTCTCTCAGCCTCCGCCTTTCTGTAACTCTTTCAAATAAATAAATAAATCTTTTTAAAAAATGAAAGGCAGAGTTAAAGAGAGAGGGAGCGAGAGATAGAGAGAGATCTTCCACCATCTGGTTCACTCACCAAATGGCCACAATGGCCCATAAGGGCCAAGGACTTGGGCCGTCTTCTGCTGCTTTCCCAGGTGCACTAGCAGGGAGCTGGATGGGAAGCGGAGCCACCGGGACTTGAACCGATTCTCGTATGGGATGCCAGTGCCACAGGCAGCAGCTTGACCCACGGTGCCCCACGCCAGCCCTTTGAGTCGCTTTAAATGACAGTTATTTTGGTTTACTTTTGCAGTTGCTCATCGCTAATCCATAGAAATGCAATTCTCCTCCTTATTCACCTTGAATCCTCGAGGGAGCTCCAACCTGTGCCCAGCTCCCCCCGCCCTCCCCACAGCCCCTCTGCCCTCTGGCCCCTGCAGCCCCCGCAGCCACCCAGGCCGAGGCTGTCGCCCAGTCATCTGTGCATGTCCGACCTGCCCGAGTCTCCCGCCGAGCCCCGCAGACACAGAAACATGGGCCGAAGCCCAGACAGGAGCGGGCAGGGCTCGGTCTCTCTGCCGGCAGCCTGGGGCCCGGGGCGGGCGGGCAGCGAGGCTGTGCTAGCACTGTGTCTTCAGGAACTAGAGCGCTTGCTAAACACAACATGTTCCAGCAGCCCCTACCACGCTCGGAGGGCCCCTAAGCCCTGGCCGTGCCTGGAGCTGCTCCAACCAGCCAGAAGCGCGCAAAGCCACAGCCTCAGGGAGGGCTCCCCACTGACAGCCGGGAGCCCTGTGCGCCTGGACGCAGCACCCGCGGCTTTTCCCTGGGGACAGCGTCTGCAGCACCCGGCAAGCCCTCAGGGGGATGGCCATGCCCTGAGCGGGATTCACTTGGCTCCTTTCCCCAAAACGAAGCCCTCGAGGCTCTCCTGTGGCTCCCACTGAGAGCACCCCAGCTCCAGGCAGCTCTAGAAACCCACGGTGGGGCTGGCGCTGTGGCACAACGGTTAAGCCCTTGCCTGGGATGCTGGCATCCCTTGTGGGCACAGGTTCAAGTCCTGGCTGCTCCACTTCCGTTCCAGCTCCCTGCTAATGGCCTGGAAAAACAGTGGAAGGTGGGCCAAGTTCTTGGGCCCCTGCACTCACATGGGAGACCCAGATGTACCTCCTGGCTCCTAGGTTTGGCTTGCCCCAACCCGTCCATTGCAGCCATTTTGGAAGTGGAACCAGCGGATGAAAGATTCTCTCTCTCTCTCTCTCTGCCTGTCTCGTTTTTCCTCCTCTCTGCATCTCTGCCTCTCAAATAAATAAATAAACCTTAAACAAAGAAAAGCGAGCTCCAGGTGTCCTGACTGTGGGTTCGTGGCAGCCTTCCCAGCTCGGGCTTTGTCTGGAGAAGGTGCCTGACTCCAGTGCCCGCCCGGCCCTGGCCCCAGGAAGCCCACAGCCACCTCTCACAGATAAGAGATCGCTCATCTGCCTGTGCGGGTGGGGCTGGGATCTGGAGCCCAGAGATCAAAGTCCAGGCCTCTCCCTTTGGAATGCAGAGAGCTGAGAGCCACAGGGGCCTGACCTGCAGCTCGGGCCTGGCTGGAGCCGCAGTGTGCGGCGCCCCCCAGCCCCAGGCCCCCCACACCGGGCGGCTCCCGGGAGAGAGGAGAGCTGGAGGCTGCCAGGAGGCCAAGCACGGGCCTGGAGTGAGTTCCCGGCGTTGCTGCGCCCCCCCACCTTCCTAGCGAGGTTACGGGGTCACTTCTCCTCAGCAGAGGCTGCCCTCCCCCACCCCCACCCCGCCTGGAAGAAGGCCGGCGCCAGCGCCACACCTCAGATAAGAGCCAGGACAGCCACAGCGTCTGGGCCTCATCCCTGCGCCCCACCTCTGTGGAGACCCCGCCCACAGCCTTGGGGGACCGGGGTCCAGGGATTCCGCCACCAGGGAGGGGCTGCCCAGGGAGGCCAGCCAGGGTTTCGGAGGTCCTATTTACAACCCCAAACTTCTGACTTTCTTTATTCAAAAGAATAAAGGCTTCAGGGTCACACCCCGCCCCTGGGTGTCCCCACACCGACCCAGGACAGAGCTGTGAGCCAGCTCTGAGCACCCCCGCCCCTGGGTGTCCCCACGCCGTCCCAGGACAGAGCCGTGAGCCAGCTCTGAGCACCCCCGCCCCTGGGTGTCCCCACGCCGTCCCAGGACAGAGCCGTGAGCCAGCTCTGAGCACCCCCGCCCCTGGGTGTCCCCATCCCAGGACAGAGCCGTGAGCCAGCTCTGCCGCCCCGCCCCTGGGTGTCCCTGTCCCAGGACAGAACCGTGAGCCAGCTCTGAGCCCCCCCCGCCCCTGGGTGTCCCTGTCCCAGGACAGAGCCGTGAGCCAGCTCTGAGCCCCCCCCCGCCCCTGGGTGTCCCCACGCCGGCCCAGGACAGAGCTGTGAGCCAGCTCTGAGCACCCCCGCCCCTGGGTGTCCCTACGCCAGCCAGGACAGAGCCGTGAGCCAGCTCTGAGCCGCCTTCTGGGCGGTGAGCCAGCCGGGTCCCTCGGGACACAGAGGAGCCGCCGAGGCCCAGGGGACAGAGGCCGCGTCCTCTCCAGGGAAGCCAGCCTCAGCATTCCGGGTGCCGCCTGCTGACCCACGCGGCGGAACCTCCTGGGGTGCCAGCAAACAACACCAACGGCAATAATCATAACAACGCCCCCTCCCTGTAAGGACCGCAGAGGGGCACCCAGAACGAGCCTCTGCCGGACAAGCCCCGCCCTGCCCTGTGTCCCTGAGCCGGTGCTCAGCGCCAGGCCTCCTCCACCACAGGGCCGAGGGCTTCCGCCTGCGAAGGCTGGATTTTACACGGCCTGTGTCCCCTGTGTCTGGGTTTTTCTTGTCTGTGTGTTTTAATAAAGAGCATTTTTCTTCTGGTTCACTCCCCACATGGCTGCAACAGCCAGAGTCGGGCCAGGCCAAAGCGGGTGCAGGGGCCCAAGCACTTGGGACTCGAACCAGCGCCCATATGGGATGCCGGCACGGCAGGCCGGGGCTTTAACCGGCTGCGCCACAGCGCCGGCCCCTTGAATGTACCCTACAAGCTCCAGTGTGGGAAGGAACACGCAGCCAGCGTCTCCCAGCACCATTCCGGGCGCCGCTGGCTGTGAGGTCCTCCTCCTGCGGGATTCCCCCAGCACACCCAGCCGACACCCGCCGCGGCCTCCATCCTGGGCCTGCTCTGCAAGTCCGCGGATCTTCCAGAGCCGGGACTCCGGCCTCGTGCCGGCCACACCGCCGAGACGGGCCTGGGCTGGAGGAAGCAGCAGCCCCCTCGTTGGTGGGGGGGTCAGGGAGGCGCAGGTCCAGGCCGGCCTGGCCTCGTTTCTCTGGACAGACTCTGGGAACGTGTTGGCTGCAGCGTGCCGACGGAGGCCCGAGGCGTCCCGGGGGCCTTGGTGCGTGGCCTGGGGTGAATTCGCCTTCTCCAGCTGGATGCATTATTGATGGGCGTGTTATAAATTATTAAACAAAATAAATAATGTATTTAGAACCGTGTCAGTCTGTGCCTGGTTACCAGCTGGGATGGCTTGAATGGACCAGAGCCGTGCACAGACCCTTTGTTAGGGGTTAACACAGTGTTTTGTTGGAGAGACGGGGATTCGCGCTCTGAAGCACCTCACACCTGCCCTGTGTCCTGCAGGACCGAGATCCACCCCGAGGAGGGCCGCAGGAGCGACACGGCTTCACGTCCGCTTAACTGTGCACGAAGACTTGGTGGCGATGCTGCGTGTGTCTGCATGTGCATGCGTGTGGATTTGTGTGTGCTTGTGTGCATAGTGTGTGCCTACATGTCATGTGCATGTGTGTGCCTCATGTGCTTATGCATGACTGCATGTGTGTAATGTGTGTGGACTCATGTGTGTGCCTGCATGTGTGGTGTGTACCTGTTTATGTGCATGTGTGTGCCTCATGTGCCTGTGTGTACGTGTGTAATCTGTGGATTTGCGTGTGCTTGCATGTGTAGTGTGCATGTGCCTGTGTGTGTGCATGAGTGTGTACTGTGTGCTGTGTATGCCTGTGTGTGCGCACGTGTGGTACGGTGTGGGCTGAGGGAAGGGCCGTATGGGACAGAGGCCGTGACTGCCTGTCTCCAGCAGGGCTCCCGTCTCACCGGGTGGAGCGGAGCCCGGGCCCGGGTCCCAGAGGTGCTGGCTCCGTCCCGGCGCCTGGCGCCCGGCAGACAGCAGCTCCTCCTCAGGGCCTTGTCCTTTGCGGACAGACTCGCCCAGGAGCCAAAAACTCTGCGTGCACAGCTGGCGAGAGCGGAGGAACTTGGGTTTCATTCCGTTCCCAGAGCATCAGCCGGGTTCCGGCAATATAGGACAGAGCGTTTGCCGTGGAATGGGGCCCCCCAGTGCCCGCTCTCCTACACGTGTGCTATGACTAAAGCGATCTTCGTCCCCAAACTGGGAACTCATGGTGGTCCCCGAGCTGACTGTCCCAGCCTGGCACGGAGGCTGTGGTCCCAAAGGGGCAGGAGGCCCCAGGGATCCCTGACTTGCAGGCCCCTCCCTCCGCTGTGGAGCCCCCGGGCCTCTGCAGGGGCCTGCTGTGCGGCAGACCACACGGCGGACGCTGCATCTCCAGCCTCTGAGTGGTGCTGGGTAAAACAGGTGAGACCAGTGCACCTGCCAGCCTCGAGCAGGCTCCATCCTGCCAGCGCCGGTGCTGGGCCCGGGGTGGCCTCGGCTTCCACACCCCGAATCACCTGGATCAGGCCGCCCTCACTGGGAGCCGGGGCCCCGTGGCTGAGAATGCACCCCACTACCTGGGAGGACGAGGCTTGGCTGCCCACAGAATGCTCGGGGACCAGCCAAGGGCGCGCCCGCGGGTGTGCTGGGCGGAGTCTCGCAGGGAGGGGGCAGGGGGTCCGGGCAGGTCTTTGGGCGGCGGTCTCCGTGGTATCTATTAGGTTTTCAGAGAAGGGTGGTCGTGGAGCTTTTCTCAGGCTCTGAAGGCGTGGGAGGCGTGTGTCCTTCATTCTAGCGCCTTTCATGGGGTTTCTAGAAACTTCCATGAGGAGCACAGCTGAGGCTCCCCGAGCGACGTTGAGTGAGCAAAGTGTATTTTTTATTTTACTTTTAAAAAGATTTTATTTATTTATTTGGGAGACAGAGTTACAGACAGGGAGAGGGAGAAACAGAGAGAGGTCTTCCATTCGCTGGTTCACTCCCCAATTGGCCCCAACGGCCGGAGCTTCTTCCAGGTCTCCCACGTGGGTGCAGGGGCCTGAGGACTTGGGCCATCTTCTACTGCTTTCCCAGGCCACAGCAGAGAGCCGGATCGGAAGAGGAGCAGCCGGGACAGGAATTGGTGCCTGTATGGGATGCCGGCACCACGGGTGGAGGCTGAGCCCATTCCGCCACAACACCCCTTTGCCTCCCTATTCAGGGTCCACCCATGTCCTGCACACCTGTGGTTCTCCGGCTCTCGGACCCCTGTGCACGCCTAGAAAAGCCGCTTCAGCCATCGCTGCCTCTAAGTGAAACATCTTCCCGTTGGCCTGCAAAATGCAAAGCCTCCCACTGGGAACGGGAGACGCCTGCACTGGGAACGGGAGATGCCTCCCACTGGGAACGGGAGACGCCTGCACTGGGAACGGGAGACGCCTGCACTGGGTGCGGGCCCCTCCCAGACAGGAGATGGGCTGAGACCCGGGGGCACCTGGCACACCCTCCGGGGATCCTCGGAGACCCTGCCCCGAAGTCCTCCGCTCCCAGAGTCGGGAGCCTGAGCCGCCACAACCTCACAGATTCGACTCAGAAGCCGGCGTGTTTCCCTGGGAAGCCTGCTGCTAGGAACCCTGCCCCTTCCTGCCCCTCGTGTTCTGCTCAGCTTCCGGGGGTGGGAGAGAGTCCCCGGCAGGGCAGGGAGGGCGGCCGGCCTGGTGCCGGAAGGGCCAGTCTGCCCGGCGGGTGTGGGCCTGGGCGTTCCCCGCCATCCCGGCTGGCCGAGCCTGCTCAGGGGCTTAGTGAAGCGCTTTCCTGGGCGGGCTCCGAGTGCACACCCCGTGACTGGGAGGGCAGCTCAGCCGGTCGGTCCACTCCAGGCGGGGGCAGCTGCAGGAGCCGGGAGCTGCTTGCTGTCTGGGAGTGAGTTACGTAAGCGCCTCGGGTTGGTTACTGCCCACAGCACAGCCCGCCACCCATCTGGCTTGGCTCGGGGCTCTCGGCCTGGTGCCAGCTCCAGGACGGGTTTGTCGTCCCCGCGTCTAGAAGCAGGACGTACAGCGTGGGTCCCAAGTCCCCCACGGGTGCGCAGCAGCAGCAAGCCCACGGCCTGGGCGTCTGGCGCCTGGGTTCCCTCCTTCTTCCTCGTCTCCTCCTCCTCCCCCTCTGCCCCCACGACGCTGGCACAGGTGGCAGCCTGGGTCCCGGAAGCCAGCAGCTGCCAGCAAGGGCCTCTGAGGCTGCTCCCTCCAGGGCGTCTACACGGCCGGAGCATCCTGGCCTTGCTGGGTCTGAGGGGCTCAGAGGGGAGCGGGTGTAGACTGCATAGGGATTCAAACCTGAACCGTCTCAAGGTCAGAGTCGTCGAGCTCCAGGGACACAGAGCTGGTGGTGGTGAACGCTGGGTCCCCAGGGTGGGGGCTCCCCTCGCCTCAGCGGTCAGCTCCGGCTGCGGTGGCCACACCCAGACTCTGGCCTCTGGGGCACTGGCCAGGCCCTGACCCTGCCTTGTCTCCCAGGCTGTGGGCTGTTCTGCCCACACCCCACCCCCACACCGTGTGCACTGCACAAGTCCAGGCCGCATCCCGGGGGCGTGGCCAGCCTTCATCACCATCATGGCCGACCCAGGCCGGCTTCACTTGCTCTGCCCGTCAGTCCTCTTGCTGAGAAATGACCGAGCCCCCTCAAACAGTGACCAGGAACAAGCACACACGCTGCAGAATGACTGGAGCTGGGGGCAGCCACACACCCACTCGGTCCTCGGCCACCGGAACTGGGCCGCGCTCGTCCTACACCGTGGCCAGGGTTTGGCCGACCTGTGTGAAAACAAGGACCAGAACAAGCCCCCCCACCACAGGACATAGCGAGTCCCCAGGGCCCGTGTGGGCACCCCAGGAGCTCCTGAAAACCCCTCCCTACTCTGAGAGTGCGAGGAGACCCCCCACCCACCACAGGGGCCCTGCACTTCCAGGCCACACCCCGGATTCCAGAGCTGAGAGCCCAGGGTGCCGAGGGCTGTTTGCCTCCTGCCCGAGCGCTGGGGATGAGAGCCCTGCTGGAATGCTAAGTGCTGTCATTACAGAGCCATAAATCAGGCCAGCCATCTCCCCCGTGACCTCTCCATCAACCCTCCCCTAGCACCCGGGGCTGGGGTGGGGGTGTCTGGAGGCCCGGAGCCGGCCGGGCCAGGCACTCGCTCAGGCGATGTCTCCGCAGTTATCATCACGCTCACTCACTCGCACTACCTGAAGGTGACATTTGAGCGCGGGTGAAGCTCCCCAGCCGCCCTACTGGCATTGTGTCCACTCACTGGACGCTGCGGCCGCCCTTCCCCGGGACGGCTGGCGCCCCTCCCGAGTGGGCTGGACAGAAGGGGGCCCACGCTCCACTCAGGGACTGACAGCTGCCCCCCTAAACCTCTGGGGACCCTAGCTCGTCCTGGAGGGCCCGGCAGGCACTACGAGGGTCCCAGCCCCCGGCGCTTTCACAGACGGACGGGAAGAGCCGCGGCGGTGGGCTCCTTCAGGGAAGCTATCATTTGGAGAGGCTGGGCGGTTAATTACTACCCAGGGTGCAAGTCGGGATGAGCGAGACGCACGCACAGACAGACGGGCGGTGTGAGGCGCCGGCAGCTCTCATTACCCCAGTGGGAGCGGGACGAGCTGGGCAGGAGCTGGACTTCAAAGGATGCGGACAGGGAGCCGAGGAGAAGCAGGGCCTCGGAAATGAGCTGTTATTACTCGCAGCCTCGTGCTCGTCGCTGAAATATCAAAGTGGTATCGAGGACGCACAGGGCTGGGCGCCTGCTCCCACGCCGCCCCACTCCACACACCCCCTCGCCCCAACGCACCGCGGGTGCCAGCTGACACCTAGAATCTCCTGTTCGGGGCTCTGAACTGCGCCTTTTCACCTGAGTCTGTCAGGGAAGACTTGCCTCATCTGTCCCTGGAGACCTACCCCCGCCCCGCCCCGGCACAGGCCACTCCAGCAGACCTGGGCCCAGCCGCCCTCGCGCTGACCGCTGGCGGTGGCCTCAGCAGGGCTGGGGTTAGGATAAAGACATCAGATCCCGCTCTGGGGCTGTCGCCTCGATGGACTGACAAGGCTGGAATGTGTCTGTCGGCAGGGCCTCCCACAGATGCACCTGCGGGCCTCCAAGCACCCCCACTGACCGGCGTGTGGGTGTCTCCACTTGCCTCCCTTGCTGTCTGGTTGCCGGCTCACCCTGTCCTGCCAGGGCTCAGAACGGAAGCCTGGGCGGGGAGGACCAGTGTGCTTTCTGCGGACGTGGAAGGTGTCACAGGGAGAGGGGGGCAGGAGGGATCTGGCCCCCGGTGAGGCCGCGTCCTGAGGTGTCCTCTGTCCGTCCTGCCATGGCTCTCTTGCCAGTTACTGTGGTTTGGGGGACCAAGAGAGACTGTCAGGGACCAAGGCTGGAGGCACTGTCCCCACTGTTTCTAAGAGCCAGCCAGTGCCTGGGAACCGGGCACTCATCTCCAAACCCAGGCTGTGGCCCATCAGGCATAGTCCAGGGTCCAGGCAGACGGCAGGGCCCCCCGACGAGCCCTCCACACCCAGCGAGGGCACAGCCATGAGCCTCCCACCGTGTCCACAGCCTCCCTCTCCCTGAGCTGCCTCCTAGCCTGGAACCTGTGCACAAAATCCGCCAGAAAACCCATGCGCGCTTAAACGGCTGTGGTGGCCGGCACTCGGCCGGTCTGTGTTTGCGTGTGTGGTGGCCGGCACTCGGCGTGGCCCCGCGCACAGCACCGTCTGGTGCAGAGGCAGAAAACGGCTTCGACTGAGCGATCTCATGTGTGGTTGTTGGGCTTTTTCAACGCAGCCAACAAACACAGCTCAACGCTGAGTTTTAGATGGACACGTGTGCCTGCTTCCTTCCCACTGGGTTGGGCTCCCCGCTTCTGTGGAGTCGCTAGTCGTAAGAGCATAATTGAAGGCCGGAAAACTCAGTGACAGGTAGAAACCAGTCTTGATTTTTCCCTCGGATTTTAAAGCAAAGACATTCTTCGCCATCCTGCCAGTGCATGACGCGACCCCAACCCTTCTCTCGGGTAAATGCTTGGTCAGCATTTCTGAACAGGAGCAGCCAAGGTTTCCCTTCACCTTTTTATTTTTGAACATTTTTGTTGTGATTGACGTGCAGTGATTGCGCGTGCTGACGGGGTACAGTGTGGTCTTTCCTTGTGTGACAGACGCACGATGACCAGAGCAGGGCCCCCCCCCCCCCCCCGCTTACCTCTCTCCTGTCTCCGGGGATCACTCACAGGATCCCCAGTCAGCGATTCTGAGACAGTTGGCTGCCGTCAGCCACAGGTGCCCCACTGTAGAACGTTCAAAGTCTGCCTCCCGCCCGACGACACCCCGTGCCGTTAACCGTCCTGTCGCCTCGGGAGGTGACCCCAGCTCTGCCCAGCTCGGATCTGCTCTCTTCCGCTATGCGTGACGGTGCTGCCCGCTGATCCGCACCAGGCCCCTTCCCAGCAGAGAGGCTTCCTGCTGCCGGAGCAGAGCGCGGGCCGTGGGATGCACCGTCTGTCCAGAGCCTCACCCTGTGGCTGAGGACCACCCGCGTCCTCCGTCCCTTCCCTCTGGGCTGGGCTCGCCACGCTGGTCCCGGCACGAGGCCAGTGCAAGCCCAGGCCTCCGAGTGAGCAGCCACGGAGCCACGGCGACTGCTGCCTCCTGCAGCTCAGACAGCCCCATCCACGGGAGGTGCACTGTGTGCCGGGCACTGCCCAGGTGTGGTGACCTAGCCCCATCCCATAAACGCAGAGACTCAGGCACAGACTGGGAGTGACATGAAGCAGAACTACAGCGATGGCAGAGCCGGGAGGAGTCCACCCTGGGAAAACAGTGCTGTCCGCCGGCCTGCTGAGTCCCACCAGCACCCCCGGTTGGCTCAGCCGGCCCAGTGCCCCTGGTGAGCTCGGCGGGCACGCCCCGAGTCCCGCCAGCACCCCGGTCAGCTCAGCCGGCATGCCCCGAGTCCCGCCAGCATCCTGGGTCGGCTCAGCCAGCTCAGTGCCCCAGGTGGGCTCCGCGGGCACGCTCTGAGTCCCGCCAGCACCCTGGGTCGGCTCAGCCGGCATGCCCCGAGTCCCGCCAGCACCCGGGTCGGCTCAGCCAGCTCAGTGCCCCTGGTGGGCTCGGCGGGCACGCTCTGAGTCCTGCCAGCACCCCCGGTCAGCTCGGTCGGCTCGGCCGGCACGCCCCGAGTCCCGCCAGCACCCCCGGTCAGCTCGGTCAGCTCGGTCGGCTCGGCCGGCACGCTCTGAGTCCCGCCAGCACCCGGGTCGGCTCAGCCAGCTCAGTGCCCCTGTTGGGCTCGGCGGGCACGCTCTGAGTCCCGCCAGCACCCCGGTCGGCTCAGCCAGCTCAGTGCCCCTGGTGGGCTCGGCCGGCACGCCCCGAGTCCCGCCAGCGCCCGGGTCAGTTCTCGCTCCAGTGGCTCAGTGACCTCAGTGCAGTCATCGTCAAAGAAGTCCGTGGCCAGGACGTCTGAGCTAAGCAGAATCAGTCTTGCAGAGAGCACTTCCTCCCTAGGCTGCCGCCCCCGCTCTGTCACACCGCCCAGCACCCAGGCTGGAAACAGGAGTTAGAACTAGAGCTCCGTGGAGCAGGCCTGGCGGTCAGGGCCCTGTGTCCTGACTCCAGCCTCCTGCCCACGACAGCCGGGACAGGGAGGCGGCAGAGACGGTTCAAGTCACCGGGTCCCTGCCACCCACCTGAGTTAGCTCCTGGCTCCAGCACTTGGGCTGTTGCAGGCGTTTAGGGAGTGAACCAGCAGATGGGCGCCCTCCGCGCAGGCGAGGGCCACCGGGCAGGCCGCGAGGAGACGCAGGCGAGGGCCACCGGGCAGGCCACGAGGAGACACAGGCGAGGGCCACCGGGCAGGCCGCGAGGCCCAGGCTCCACCACCGGGATTTCGGCACCAACCCCATGGCACAGGAAGCCTGCAGAGGAGGCAGGGCCTGGAGCTCTCCCACACGGCTCCTCCCTTCCTGGCTCCCAGGCCACCCCAGGGGAAGAACAAACAAGAACCCCAGGGCAGCTTCCCAGGGCACCGCCTGCTGGAGCAGTGTTCTCTGCCGGGAGGAGGGAGTCCAGTCCAGAGGTGGCACTGCCCAGTGCAGGCCCCAAGCGTGGACGATGCCTGGACTCTTGCATCCCGTGACCAGGGAACCGCTACTCCCTCCCCCAGTCGAGGCCGTGTGTCTGGGCACATGGGGGTGGGCAGCACCGGCCCATCCCTGGACGCCGCCCTGCAGGTGGAAACTGGGTGACGGAGACGCTCTGTTCCGAGCATCCGTGGGCCCACGACCGCCCCTCCCCACACCTGCCGCCCAGGGCCCAGGGGCTCACTCATCCCCCGTGGGGCCGGTGGAGTCCGTGGCACTGCTCATCTGGCCCAAGCTCAGCCCCTGGGAGAACTCCCCCTCCCCGGCACTCACCTCCGGGGGGGGCGCCCCCCACTCCTCGCTCCCACCCCTCTGCTCTTGTTCACGGCTCCAGCCGGGCTGCTCCGGGGGCTCTCCTGTCCACTCCCTCCTCCCCCTGGGACTCTTCTCTGGGGGCATGCTGAGGGCCGTCCCGCTGTGGCCCGCTGGCCTCGCCGCCTCATTTCTGGCCCCGCCAGCACCCCCCTTCCTGCCGATTCTCTTGGCCCCAGCGCGGGGTGGGTTTCTGTGGCTGTAGTGGCAGTCCTGAGAGGCAGCATTCGGAAAGGAGGTGCGTTGCTGAACTCACCCCTCAGGGGGCTCAGGAGTGTGGGGCCCAGGGGGGGGGCTTGTGGCAGCGGGAGCAGGTGCGGAGGGGGCTGGACAGCTCGCCGGGGTGGGCCAGACTCGCGCTTCCGTGACAATTCACTCGGGAGGAACTGAGTCAGTCCTGAGGGGACCCTCCAACCTCAGAACAGCCTTGTCCATTCACGCAGGGAGGAGGCGCCCGTGGCCACCTCGGCTCCCACACGCTGGTCACTGAGCCTCCGGCACTGGGGACACATGCACCACACCCAGGCCACGGCAGCAGCCCACACCATCCACGTGCCGATGGGCACACCACATCCACGCGCTGGGGAACCACAATGCACAGTCGCCCTTGTCTTCGAACTCCTGCAAACGCATCTGCAGACAGGCCACAGGCTTGGTGGTAGTTAGTTGGCACAACCTTCTGGTGGACGAGTCACCGACAAGCACCTAAAACCTGGCGGGGGACTTGGTGACCCGGCTGCTTCCGTGAGACGCCCCGGAACGAGCCGTGACCAACCTGGGACGCCGCGGGCGTCTCCCGGCACTCGTCTGCTGGTGCCAGCGTCATCCTGCTGAGACGTTACCATCGCTCGTGGTGCCGAGGCCCGCGTTGGCTCCTGACACACAGGCGTCAATCACACGGCGGCATCCCAGCCCTAATGACAGGGTCTGAGGGTTTTATAGGTCGGCGCCGTCTACTATTAACCTGAATCCCCATCGCAGGCTCCTGGTCGCCGCGGTTGATGGGTTGGCTGGGCTCTGCCCACAGAGCTGCACTGCCACTCCGCCTGGTTCAGAACTCAGGACCTCGCACGCCCTGGGCTCTGCACCTGCTCTCTCACTTTTTCATCCAATGTGCGCTTTCACATCTTGAGAGGCGAGAGTTCCTCCCCTTGGAATAGCTTCAAAGCATAGATCTTGTTTCTTTTACTCTTTTTTTAAAGATTTATTTACGTATTTGAAAGTCAGAGTTACACAGAGAGGAGAGGCAGAGAGAGAGAGAGGCAGAGAGAGAGAGAGAGAGATCTTCCATCGATGGTTCATTTCCCAATTGGTCGATCTGAAGCCAGGAGCCAGGAACTTCCTCCCGGTCTCCCACGTGGGTGCAGGGACCTGGGCCATCTTCTACTGCTTTCCCAGGCCACAGCAGAGAGCTGGATCAGAAGAGGAGCAGCCGGGACTGGAACCAGCACCCATATGGGATGCCGACGCTTCAGGCCAGGGCTTTAACCCGCTGCGCCACAGCACAGGCCCCTACTTCTTTTACTCTGACACCACCTTCCCACTTTCCCCTCGTAGCTCTGTTTATTCGTTCTTCAGGTCGATCCGCTCCAGAAATCTCACCGGTACATCACGTCAGCGACGGGCTCCATTCTGGCCCCTCTGTGA
The DNA here is from genome assembly GCF_964237555.1 of Oryctolagus cuniculus. Taxonomy (NCBI): domain Eukaryota; kingdom Metazoa; phylum Chordata; class Mammalia; order Lagomorpha; family Leporidae; genus Oryctolagus; species Oryctolagus cuniculus. The sequence continues at coordinate 1,805,812 of NC_091436.1, read as the reverse complement.
CCAAGCCACCGACAGGAAAATCTGTGCGGGGCAATGCAGACAGAAGGGAATCAGTAATGAACCCGCTGAGACTGCGCGGTGGCAAAAGCCGCGGAAGGGGAGTAGGGGGCAGGGAGGCGGCAGGGCCCAGGCGGCGCAGGCGCGCTGTTGCTGGGTGCGGTGGGCGGGGCAGGCTGCACCTGCAAGGACCTGCGGGGAAGCTCCTTGGCCTTGCGTGGGCAGCTGGACACTTTCTTCTCGGGCTCCCGACGGCTTGGGGCCCCTGTGGAGAGGGCGCCGTGCTGGTAAAAGCCAGCCTCCGCGGTTTAGTCCTGTCCCCGTGACCGCCGGTGCGCGCCCTCGCTCATTGCTCGGGCAGCTGCGGCTGCACAGGGCGCCCGGGTCTCTCCCAGCTCCTCGGAGGCGGGGTTTGACCCTGCTGTCTCCCTGACGCGCAATGCCAGCGGAAAGCTCCCTGGGAAAGGCACCAGGTGATCCACTAACACACCAGGGAAGGAGCCGCCAAAGCTCACGGGAAACTGGAATCGTGCTGGTGCGAGCTGACTTGAAGTCCACGCGCGGTGCGGTGGTGGTGACCGCCGGAAGCCCCTCGTACTCCGCAGCGGCAGCCTGGGCTCGGAGACTGCGCCCACGGCCGGAAGTTCTAGGCAGCTCTGCTCGTACGCAGCTCCCACGTTCTCGTGTGCAGTTCTCACCGGAACCGCCTTCTCACCCACGGAAATCCATAGTTGGCCGGAATTACGCCGTTCCCCTCGCACCCACCCATTCAACCAAACCAAAACCATCGTCACGTCCTAAACTTCAGATTCCAAGTCAGTTACTACATTATTCTTTTTTGTTTAATTAATTAATTTATTTGGAAGGCAGACTTGCAGAGAGAGACAGAGAGAGAGAGGTCTTCCATTCAGTGACTCACTCCACATTCGGCCGCAAGGGCCAGAGCTGCACCGACCTGAAGCCAGGAGCCAGGAGCTTCTTCCAGGTCTCCCACACGGGTGCAGGCGTCCAAGCACTTGGGTCATCTTCCACTGCTTTCCCAGGCCACAGCAGAGATCTGGACCGGATGTGGAGCAGCCGGGACTTGAACTGGAACCCATATGGAATGCCGACACTGCAGGCCAGGACTTTAACCTGCTGTGCCACAGCGCCCGGCCCATATTTATTTATTTGTGTTGAGAGCCACAGAGAGGGAGACACACATGCAGATAGTTGGCGCACACCCACTGGTTCACTTCCCAGACGCCCGTGTCTCGGGGCCTGTGGGAGCAGGAAGCCGGAACCGGGAGCCAGAGCCGGCTGTGGAAGCAGGTTCTTAGCCAGCATCTTAATCAGGAGGCTAAGTGCCTGTCCCACGCGGGTTGTCATTATGTAAACCATGAGCCTTTGACAGAACATGGTCATCCTTGTGATAAAATATGCAGACAATTCACACTTATTCTTTAAAAAAAGAGTTATTTATTTGAGAGGCAGAGTTATAGACAGTGAGAGAGAGAGAGAGGTCTTCCATCCGCTGGTTCACTCCCAAGATGGCTGCAATGGGTGGAGCTGTGCCGACGGAGCCAGGAGCCAGGAGCTCTTTCCAGGTCTCCCACGCACGTGCAGGGACCCAAGGACCTGGGGCGTCTTCCACTGCTTTCCCAGGCCACAGCAGGGAGCTGGGTCAGGAGTGGAGCACCAGGATGACGGCCCTGCAGGCAGAGGCTTGACCCAGGACACCACAGCGCCGGCCCCTCGCGCTTGAACACTGTGGAGCCTGGCGGCATCTGTCCAGAATCTGCGTCCCTGTGCACAGTGAGCGCTCAGGTTCTTGCTGAAGTAGTCCAGTGGGAGTGGATCCCCGCGATCCCGTGTGCCCTCTTCTCCCCTCTCGTCTGGGTGACGCCAGGCCCTGCCCCAGGCTCCCCCGTCCTCGCACCAGTGCTCGGGCCACAGTTTCTCAGAAGACAGTAGGGCAGGCAGCACAGCTTCCTAGAGGAGCGGCCGCATCCAGAGTGACCAGCATGACCCCCTGCGTACCTGGACTGCACCCCCACGAATCCTGTTACAGGACAGAGTGACCGGCATGACCCCTGGGTACCTGGACTGCACCCCCACGAATCCTGTTACAGGACAGAGTGACCGGCATGACCCCCTGGGTACCTGGGCTGCACCCCCACGAATCCTGTTACAGGACAGAGTGACCGGCATGACCCCCTGGGTACCTGGACTGCACCCCACGAATCCTGTTACAGGACAGAGTGACCGGCATGACCCCCTGGGTACCTGGGCTGCACACCCCACGAATCCTGTTACAGGACAGAGTGACCGGCATGACCCCCTGGGTACCTGGACTGCACCCCACGAATCCTGTTACAGGACAGAGTGACCGGCATGACCCCCTGGGTACCTGGACTGCACCCCACGAATCCTGTTACAGGACAGAGTGACCGGCATGACCCCTGGGTACCTGGACTGCACCCCACGAATCCTGTTACAGGACAGAGTGACCGGCATGACCCCCTGGGTACCTGGACTGCACCCCACGAATCCTGTTACAGGACAGAGTGACCGGCATGACCCCTGGGTACCTGGACTGCACCCCACGAATCCTGTTACAGGACAGAGTGACCGGCATGACCCCCTGGGTACCTGGACTGCACACCCCCACGAATCCTGTTACAGGACAGAGTGACCGGCATGACCCCCTGGGTACCTGGACTACACACCCCACGAATCCTGTTACAGGACAGAGTGACCGGCATGACCCCCTGGGTACCTGGACTGTGCACCCCACGAATCCTGTTATAGGACAGGGTGACCGGCATGACCCCCTGGGTACCTGGACTGTGCACCCCACGAATCCTGTTACAGCGACAGGGTGACCGGCATGACCCCCTGGGTACCTGGACTGCACACCCCACGAATCCTGTTACAGGACAGAGTGACCGGCATGACCCCCTGGGTACCTGGACTGCACACCCCCACGAATCCTGTTACAGGACAGAGTGACCGGCATGACCCCTGGGTACCTGGACTGCACACCTCCACGAATCCTGTTACAGGACAGAGTGACCGGCATGACCCCCTGGGTACCTGGACTGCACACCCCACGAATCCTGTTACAGGACAGAGTGACCGGCATGACCCCCTGGGTACCTGGACTGCACACCCCCACGAATCCTGTTACAGGACAGAGTGACCGGCATGACCCCCTGGGTACCTGGACTGCACACCCCACGAATCCTGTTACAGGACAGAGTGACCGGCATGACCCCCTGGGTACCTGGACTGCACACCCCACGAATCCTGTTACAGGACAGAGTGACCGGCATGACCCCTGGGTACCTGGACTGCACCCCACGAATCCTGTTACAGGACAGAGTGACCGGCATGACCCCCTGGGTACCTGGACTGCACACCCCACGAATCCTGTTACAGGACAGAGTGACCGGCATGACCCCCTGGGTACCTGGACTGCACACCCCACGAATCCTGTTACAGGACAGAGTGACCGGCATGACCCCCTGGGTACCTGGACTGCACCCCACGAATCCTGTTACAGGACAGAGTGACCGGCATGACCCCCTGGGTACCTGGACTGCACCCCCACGAATCCTGTTACAGGACAGAGTGACCGGCATGACCCCCTGGGTACCTGGACTGCACACCCCACGAATCCTGTTACAGGACAGAGTGACCGGCATGACCCCCTGGGTACCTGGACTGCGCACCCCACGAATCCTGTTACAGCGACAATTGCACTCCCCACGAACCGCGGTGGAAATACCTCAGGCGTTTTCACTAACAGTTTCTGCTAAACAACGCGTTAGCATACGGAAATGCTGGCCTGACTCGCGAGGGCCAGCACTGACGGAAAGGAATCAGAATCTATAACTAGAAGTGGTCTTTAATGTTCCTATGACTTCTTACACCATCTTCATTCTGATATGATTAACAAACCACGAGTTTGCCTATATAAAGTGTAGCTCTGGGGCCAGCGTCGTGGTGCACTGGGTTAAGCCGCCACCTGCAGCGCCAGCATCCTGTGTGGGCACTGGTTCGAGTCCCGGCCGCTCCACTGCCGATGCAGCTCCCGCTGACGGCCTGGGAAGGCAGTGGAGGACGGCCCCAGTGACGGGACCCCTGCAGCCACGTGGGAGACCAGATGGACATGCAGGCTCCTGGTCCAGCCCTGGCCATTGTGGCCATTTGGGGAATGAACCAAGTGATGGAAAATCTCCCTAGTTCTCTCTCTCTCTCTCTGTCTCTGTCTCTGTCTCTGTCTCTCCCTCTCTTTGTAACTCTGCCTTTCAAATAAATAAATAAACCTTTAAAAACAAGTTGAAAGTGCAGCATCGAATGCTTTTTTTGCACACTTGCGAGCTTGTGAAACCGTTGCCACGAATCTCAGAACATTTTCAAGAAACCCGTGCTCGTTAGTGGTCCCCTAGGTCTTCCCCGCCAGGACCACCACCCACTGTCGTCCTGTGGATTTGCCCACTCCAGGCCTCCCATGCAAACAGATCACACAACACAAGCTTTCCTTGTCTAATTTCTTTCTCCAGGCTGTTTTTTTTTTTTTAAAGATATATTTATTTGTCTGATGGTCAGAGTTACAGAGAGAGATCGTCCATCCCCTGGTTCACTCTCCAAATGGCCAGGGCTGTGCCAGTCCAAAGCCAGGAGCCAGGAACTTCTTCCGGGTCTCCCATGTGGTGCAGGGGCCCAAGGACTTAGGCCATCCTCTGCTGCTTTCCCAGGCCACAGCAGAGAACCGGATCAGAAGCAGAGCAGCTGGGACTGAAACTGGCACCCATATGGGATGTGGCACTGCAGGTGGTGGCTTAACCCACTGTGCCACAGAGCCAGCCACCACCAGGTGTGTTTCCAAATCCATCCACGCTGTAATGTACGTCCGCATTCTATTCTTTCTAAAAATAGACTTTTTTTTTTGACAGGCAGAGTGGACAGTGAGAGAGAGAGACAGAGAGAAAGGTCTTCCTTTGCCGTTGGTTCACCCTCCAATGGCCGCTGTGGCCGGCGCACCGCGCTGATCCGAAGCCAGGAGCCAGGTGCTTCTCCTGGTCTCCCATGGGGTGCAGGGCCCAAGCACTTGGGCCATCCTCCACTGCACTCCTGGGCCACAGCAGAGAGCTAGCCTGGAAGAAGGGCAACCGGGACAGGGCAACCGGGACAGAATCCGGTGCCCCGACCGGGACTAGAACCCGGTGTGCTGGCGCCGCAAGGCGGAGGATTAGCCTAGTGAGCTGCAGCGCCGGCCCAATAGACTTTATTTCTTAGAGCAAAGGTGAGAGGGAGGGTTGGAAAGCACAGGGGGCACGTGTCCACCCACATGCACACAGCACACACATGGCACGGGGGCATGTGTCCCACCCACGTGCACACAGCACACACATGGCACGGGGGCATGTGTCCCACCCATGTGCACACAGCACACACACGGCACAGGGGGCGTGTGTCCCACCCATGTGCACACAGCACACACACGGCACAGGGGGCGTGTGTCCCACCCATGTGCACACAGCACACACACGGCACAGGGGGCGTGTGTCCCATCCATGTGCACACAGCACACACATGGCACAGGGGGCGTGTGTCCCACCCACGTGCACACAGCACACACACGGCACAGGGGGCGCGTGTCCCACCCACGTGCACACAGCACAGAGCCCTCATCCACAGAGGGCCTCCCTTGGGTGTCACACAAATGCAGAACGCCTGGGCACTCGGCACCTCGACCTCCTCCGAGCTCCGCCTGCTGCCCGTGGCTCTCTCACCCTCAGAAGAGCAAGGGGTCGGCTGGGTCTTAGTCCCACGGCCTCCACCCCGGCCGGGGCAGCAGGCCCAAGCCCCTCCCCCTGAGGTGCCACAGCCCTGTGCCCGGGCAGGACCCCGGCTCAGGCGCCTCTGCCGGGAGCCTGGCTGTGTTCACTGCTCTGCGGGCAGAAGTCGCCATGGTGCTTTGCGGGGAGATTCCGGAAGACTCACATTTTTAGGGACTAAACCAAAATTCTCAACCCCTTTGCCCGGTTCCTATCTGTGGCGAGCACTGGGGGTTAAGGGAGTAGGCGCCCACCAAGTCCCCGGGGGCTGCGGGGAGGGTGGTGAGCCGCGCTGGCGCTGGGCGCGGTGCAGGGGTGTCCAGGGCCTCCCTCCTCAGCCTCCCGGCCCTTCCTGCGGCCAGCGTCAGCGTCAGCACCGGGGGCACCGGCCAACCTGGCCATGGCACTCCTCCGACGAGCTCTTAAAGGCCGGGATCCATCGGTTCTCTGCCCACCGGGAGTGGGGTGATGCCGCGTGTGTGTTTTCAAAATCAGGCGCTGCTTGCCTTCATTCTGCTCCTGCTTCCGCGAGAACAGTTTCCCCGGACACGAGCAGAAGGCGACTCCTGGAGAACAAACAGCGGAGCCGCTCCCGGGCCTTTGATCATGACTGTCCCCGACCCTAGGTCCCCCAGCCCGCAGCCTACAGTGCTGACGGGGAGGCCTCCCCTCCGTGGCCCCGGGAGCACCGTGCTTGTGTTAACGAACGGTTCTCTCTACTGACGGCGAGACTGGCCGTCCACCAGCCGGGGGAAGGCTCTCTCCCCTCGCCCCCAACGCTGGGCCCGGCTGCCCAGGAGGGTCATCTGCACAGAACCACAGTGCTCTCCCTTCCTCCTGGGACACTCGCCGGCCTGCCCTGGCACAGTGACCGCAGTGAGCCTGCAGCACCACACAGCCCGGGGCTGGGACCCTCGGTCTGACCTGTCGGCCCCTCCTCTCCTCTCTGCTTCCCCACTGCCCACCCCCACCCCTGCTGCCCCCCACCTCCCAGACACTGCCCGCCGGGCCCCTCCTCCGGGACTCAGGAATGTACCAGGGTGGTAATTACTGACTGCACCAGCTTGCCCCGGTCGGGCTGGCTCTGGGACGCGCCGACGAGCCCGCCCTCCTGGTGGCTGCTCCGATTGCCCTGGTCCCCTGTGCCTCCTCCAGTCTCCTCTCCCCCACTCGGGGCTGGGGCTCTGGTCACCTCCTCGGCCATGGAGGACTCCCGGAGCATGGTCCACTGCCCCTTCTGAGACACGCAGTGCCTGGAGCTCACGGTGTTTCTTATCTCAGTCCAGCTGCACCACGCTGAGGCTCCCATGGCTCACGTTGGGAACCGTGTGGTCAGGACTCCAGCCGGGCCTGTCTCCACGTGGAAGCCACCATGCCACACAGCCGCACGCCAACGCCGGGGGGAGCAGAAAGCATTGCAGACCACGAGGCTGGCTCTTTGGCTAAAAACAGCTTCTGACGAACGTAACGGGCAGGAGAGATCAAAGCAGCGGGGTGCTTACCACAGAGCCAGACACGACTGGCGAATGAGGGACAGCGACGGGGGTTGCCGTGGAAGAAAGAAAACACACGGTGCTAAGACCCGGGGGTGTGCCTCTGCTGGGAGACCTCTCCCTCTCTCCCTCTCTCCTTCTCTCCCTCTCTCCCTCTCTCCCCCTCTCTATCTCTTTCCCCCTCTCCTTCGCTCTATGTATCTCTGCCTTTCAAATAAATAAATAAACCTTTACAAATAAAAAGAACAACCGAGCGTGAACCTACAGCGCAGGTGTTCACCAGCCAGTGCCCCTCACTTCAAAGTGCAGACAGAGCCGGCGGGAGGGGAGCACACGGGAGCAAGGCCCCCTGCACGTGCTCCCAGGACGCGGCCGGCCGTGCGCGTGCCAGGGGCTGCTCCGCCAGACCCCAGAAACGCAGCCTTGGCAGGTGCCGTTTTGGGGTTCTGTGGGGGCCTTCTTATTTCAGACATGGAGGCCTCTAAAGTGTTTGGAGAACTCAGATGCAGGCCCTGTGTGGCTGGGGCGGGAGAGCGTGTGGCCAGGTGATCCGTGTCCTCGCCCACGCATTTGCTGCTGCTGTGGGAGTCCCACGCCTCCCGTGCCTCCGCCTCCCACTCTCAGGCTTGCTGTCCCCTCCCCCACCCCCCTTGTGTGTGAGTGTGAGTGTGTGTGTGTGTGTGACTTATACATTCGTACTTGTTTGGAAGGTGAGCTCTCATTCTCCAGTTCTGGCCCCACATGCCTGCAACAGCCCAGCTGGAGCAGGCCGCAGCCAGGAGCTGGGAACTCCACCGGGCCTCCCACGTGGGCGCAGGGCCCTGCCATCACTGCTGCCTCCCAGGCGCCTTGGCAGGGAGCTGGAGTCAGGAGTGCAGGGGGCAGGAGCCCAGGCGCTGCAGGGTGGGACGCAGGCCCCAGACGCTGGCCCCAGAGCCCTTCTGTCTTCCAAGGGAAGGGAACCGCCTTTGTCTGCAGCCCCAAGCGAGCCGCCGCCTGTGCCTGGGGAGGAGAGGAGTTGAGCCGGCTCTCTCCTCCCCGAGGTCTGCCCAGCTCGGGGGAGGCAATCATGGGGTCCACAAGACCCGGGCTGTCTCTTACGCACACAGATGAAAGCCTGTGCTCCAGTGGGAGGACCCTGTGTTCACGCCCGCCGTGCCCCACCCTGGCTTCACGCGCAGGACTCGGTCCTCACTGAGAAGAGGAGGCAAGTGCCAGGGGGTTTAAACCCTGCGCACAAATGGGCCCGCAGAACTGCGGCTTGGTTCCCAGCCGGCCGCTTGGCCCAGCGCCTGTGAGTCACGACCACAGGTAACAGCACCTGGGCGTGGAGGGCGCACGTCACAAGCTGCTGAGTGAGTGAAGGGAGGAAGAGATGGACAGGCGAGGCAGCCTGGGGCCTGCACGCGGCTGATGACCGGATGGACGCAGCCCCGCGAGGAAGAGTCCCTGTGGCGGCAGCCCCCGCCCCGAGCCCCTGATGCAGGTGGCTCAGCTGAGGCCAACCAAGCCTGGAGGCCAAGGCCGACCCCAGCATCTCCCAGCCCCACAGCCGAGCCCCACAGAGCTGATGGCACAGGGGCCCGGGCTGGCCGGCCTCACGGCCTGGTAAAGCCCTGAGACAGCTCCCGGCCTTCCCAACAGTGAGCCCATCTGCCCTTCTGCTTTTGGGGTCTGGTTTTGCCTTAGGATCCTCCAGGAGCTACAACTGACGGGATCCACAGACTATAGAGTGAGAGAGGGAGGGAGAGACTGCAGGAGGGAGGGGGAGAAAGAGGGAGGGAGGGAGAGACTGTGGGAGGGAGGGGGAGAGAGAGAGAGGGAGGGAGAGACTGCAGGAAGGAGGGGGAGAAAGAGGGAGGGAGGGAGGGAGGGAGGGAGAGAGACAGACAGAGAGAGGGAGGGAAGGAGGGGGAGAGAGAGGGAGGGAGGAGACAGAGAGAGGGAGGGAGAGACTGCAGGAGGGAGGGGCGGGGGAAGGGGGAGAGGCCCGTCGGGGGTGGGGGGCTGGCAGGCGTGGAATCCGCAGGCCAGGTCAGCAGCCTGCACGGCCAGGTGACAGCCGGTACTTGGGCTGAACTCCTGCTCCGTCAGAAGTCTTGGTCCCGGCAAAGCCTCGTGAGGCCCTCGGCAGCCTGGGTGAGGCCCACAGAGTGAGGACCACGCTCTACCCCAAGTCGCACCCAGCCTGGTGCCCTGGACTGGGGCTGAGCAGACAGCTGGCAGCCTGGCCCAGCCACTGGGCCCGCAGGTGTGGGTACGGCCGCCCCTCCCCCACCGCTGCCCCCTCTCCTCCTCCCCCCACTGCACCATCCTGGCCTTGGGCCTGGGGCACGCGTGGTAACTGAGAACATTCCTCTCTGACACCACAACCTGACAAGCAACCACAGCAGACGTGTCACGTGCAACCCGGAGTCTGGAGTCGCGGCGCACAGTTCTCCACGCTCACAGGTGACGCCCGGCCCAAGGGCGTCTCACCTGCGCTTGGTCCTTTAGAAAGCTCTGCGCCTGGTGTCCATGCCGTGGCTCACTTGGCTAATCCTCCGCCTGCAGCGCCGGCACCCCATGTGGGCACCGGGTTCTAATCCCCTTCCAGGCCAGCTCTCTGCTGTGGCCCGGGAGGGCAACGGAGGATGGGCCAGGTGCTCGGGCCCTGCACCCGTGTGGGAGACCAGGAGGAAGCACCTGCTCCTGGCTTCAGATCAGCGTAGTGCAGTGCTGACTGTAGCGGCCATTTGGGGATGAACCAACGGAAGGAGGACCTTTCTCTCTGTCTCTCTCACTGTCTGGCTCTGCCTGTCAAAAAAAAAAAAAAAAAAGAAAGAAAGAAAGAAAGCAAGCTTTGCTCCTCTGGGCTGTGCGTCTCGCACACGTTGGAGAGTCCACACAACGCTGAAAGTCCCGCGTGGGGCTGGATCGCCCCCGATCTCCCCAGAGGCCTTCAGGGATGGGAAGCCGTCGGGGCCATGGCGGGCAACACGGACCCCCGAAGTTCTCATTTGCCAACGCCACCAGCGACGCAGGCTCCCTTAGTTCCCTCTGCGAAGCCTCGGCTCCGTCCGGGGCACTCACTCCCTGTAGAAGCATCAGGCTCATCTCGCGGCCCCGAGAGCCGGTGAGCCAGCCTCCCCCGCGCCCGCACCTCCCGCGGTCACCTGGGCAACTAGAGGCCTGCTTGTTAGCTGAGTGTACATTTTTCACATTTGTTTTTAGTTTTATTTGAAAGGCAGAGGAAGGTCTCCCGTTTGCTGCTCCACTCCTCAAATGCCTGCCACAGCCAGGGCTGGGTCGGGCCACAGCCAGGAGTCCACAGCGCAACCCAGGTCTCCCACGAGAGGGGCAGGGACTCAACTCCTTGAGTGGCAGCCGCTGCCGCCTCCGCCGCGTCCCAGGAAGTGCGTTTAGCAGGAAACTGGGTTGGAAGCGGAGGAGCCGGAAACCAAGCCAGGCCTCTGGCGAGGTTTGCAGATGCCCAAGCTGCAACCCCACCCCTGTGCCGCACGCCGGCCCCAGCCCCGGCCCCGTTGGCGGGAATTGGAAGGAGTCGGTCATTCCCGCAGCTCCCGACTCTGAGCGAGGCTGGCAGTGTTTTCACCGCGGCGGCCTGTTGGTGTGGCTGAAAATGACAGTGACTGGTTTCCAGGGCAGCGTTCCCACGCCCCGGAACAGAGCGCCTCGTGCGGCTGTCCCGTCCGTGCCCCACTGCCCAGGGCTGGGATCGCCTGGAGGCCCTTTCCCACTCACATCTGTCAGCAGCTCACAAGAATCGTGGCCTCCTCACGTGGTCTGGGCTTCCTCACAACGTGGAGGCTGGGTCCCCACAGCTGGGGTCCTGCATGGCAGAGGGACCCATGCAGACGCTTCTCCTGAGATGACCTAGGCTCCAAGGCCACAGCCTCCTTCCCACCAAACACGGCTGCTCCAGACAGCAACAAGACCCCACCCAGATCCAGGGGAAGGAGCCAGGAGCGACCTCTCTGGGAGGACATCAGCTCCGGGGAGAAAGTCCCTGGACGAGCTAGATAGACAGGTGAGCTCCACTGGCCACTCCTCGGAGAAACACCCATGAAACGGATGCAAGCCCGCAGGAGTGGCGGGATGAACTAATGGTTGAGTGAGCAGGTGGACCGATGGATGGATGGGCAGATGGGCAGATGGATGGATGACAGGATGAGTGGATGGATGACAGGATGAGTGGATGGATGATAGGATGGGTGGATGGACAGATGGACTGATGGACTGATGGGCAGATGGACAGATGGACAGATGGAATGATGGGCCGATGGACAGATGGACTGATGGACTGATGGGCAGATGGAATGATGGGCTGATGGACTGATGGACAGATGGATGAATGGCAGGATGGGTGGATGGATGAATGGCAGGATGGGTGGATGGGTGGATGGACAGATGGACTGATGGGCAGATGGACTGATGGACAGATGGACTGATGGACAGATGGATGAATGGCAGGATGGGTGGATGGATGAATGGCAGGATGGGTGGATGGGTGGGTGGAGAATCTTTCAGGTTGCTTTGAACTCAGAGATTCAGCAATGTGGGGTTGTCCTCCACGTGAGCCCCCAGTACAGTCCAGGAGGAGGTGAGGCCTGGATAAACCCACTTTTCTTCCTCCCTCTCCGTGGCCAGCAGCCCTGTTTGCCTGAAGGGGAAAGAACACCAGACTTGGAAGAAGCTCGTCTACTCTCTGTGAACTTGAATGAGGCTCGGAGGCTTGATTGTTCTCCAAGCACAAGCAAGGCCTCCGTGGGGAGCAGCCGCCTCATCCGCTGTTCTCCTTCTACACCCCGGGGGCTACTTTGCCCTTTTAGGATAATTAATTCGTGTGGTCTCCAGTGCACATTCGCTCTGAGAACGGCTCACATACGAACGTGTTTTTTCACTTAGGTCAGAATGGGCAGCTCTCTGCTCCTAAAACTTACGCTTGCATCTTGAAAAATGTCGATGGAGAATAAGCAGCAAATCCAACAGAAATCTGGAGGTTTGCATAAAGGCTTCTATGACCACGCAAACGTTTGGAAAGGGAGACTGTCTCAGTGACTCCCGAGCCGGGGACGCGACCTTCCTATTCCCACTTGACATCATAATCGCCTTCCGGGGCGTAGGCCGCGTGGTGCGTGACCGTGACCAAGTGCTAGTCTCTTGGGCGCCTGTGTCTCCTAGTGCCTGGGTCCGAGCCCCCACTCCACCGCCAATTCCAGCTTCCTGCTGATGCACCCTGGGAGGCAGTGGGCGGCAGCTTGAGTACTTGGGCCCCTGCCTTCTACGTGGGAGATCCAGATGGAGTTGTTGGCTCTTGGCTTTGGCTGGGCCCATCCTGGCTGTTGTGGGCATTTGGGGAGTGAAGCGGAAAGCAAGACACCTCTGTCTGTCTGTCTGTCTCTCTCTGCCTGTCAAAAAACCGAGTAGGGGCTGGCGCCGTGGCTCACTTGGTTAATCCTCCGGCTGCGGCACCAGCATCCCGTATGGGCACTGGTTCTGTCCCGGTTGCCCCTCTTCCAGTCCAGCTCTCTGCTGTGGCCTGGGAAGGCAGTGGAGGATGGCCCAAGTGCTTGGGCCCCCGTACCTGCATGGGAGACCAGGAGGAAGCACCTGGCTCCTGGCCTCGGATAGGTGCAGCGCCGGCCGTAGTGGCCATTTGGGGAGTGAACCAACGGAAGGAAGACCTTTCTCTCTGTCTCCCTCTCTCACTGTCTATAACTACCTGTCAAATAAAAAAAAAAAAAAAGAGTAAATGAATATAGTTATAAACGAATAGGCTTCTCCCCCTACACACTGGCTCCTTGCTTTCCATGTCCACCACGGTATTTTCTGACACGGGACCTCCAGGACGGAGGCTGGGCACTCACTTCGCCCTAACGTCCTGTGCTTGGCGCAGCGTGTCGGCCTGGGCTTGGGTCTGCGAAGCTGGGCCTCCACCAGCCACCGGCTTGAGAGCTTTTGAATTCTCATCAGCATCTCAGAGGGTTTAAGAAAAGCAGTTTTCACTTAATTTTTGAAGAGGTCCTCAGGTCAGCCACCCAGTTCTGCGTCTCGGGTGCAGACCGCCCCGCGGCGTCCCCAGCGAAGTCCACTACGTCGGTCTGGAACCCAAGGGCAAACAACCCAACTTAGTTAACTTCACCGAAGGAAGGCAGGGTGGGAGGAGGGGCGGGACGGGGGTGCTCTGTCATCCGCAGGACCGAGGTCGTGGGGCTGAGCCTCCCAGGCCGCCACCCCCCTTGCCCTGCCTGCTGCTGCCCCTGCCCTTGGTGGACCACCACTGCCACCTGTCCCAGCAGGGGAGGGCTACGCCGAGACCCCCGCAGGCTTTGATCTGTTGAGAGCCAGACTGTGTGCAGCCGTTCTCCATAGCTACTTCTGCTCTCCAACAGTCCGGCAGCCACAGTGACGCTGGAACAACGCGGTTACTTTGAATCTAAGCCTCAAAGCCTCACCTGCTCCGGCTCTTTTCCCACTCCTCCCCCTCATCAGAGGCCTTGCCTCCAGCTGAAGCCTGCGGAGGGAGCTCAGATCCGCAAACCCTGGCACCCCTGGGCTGTCACCTCCTGCAGCCTCATTAGCCCCGCGAAGGGGCTGCATCCTGGGGAGAGTTCTGTTTGCGACTCAGCGCGTCACCCACTCAGAGGCCACCCCCAAGGAACAGCGCCTCGCTGGCCACTGGGAGGTGGCTGCCTTTGTTGGAGGGGTAAGCAATCAAATGGAACCACCAGTGAATTGGATGTATATGATCTTCTGAAATAGAAAGGCTACGCCAGAAACTGTGAACAAACAATAACACATTTCATACAAAAAATGCAAACTCTAGATACCAAACCCTCAGTTAATATGATTATTACTACTCAAATGAAAATTTGAAGGAAAATATTTGCATCATATATGAAAAAGCACTCATAATTCTATTGTGGGTTTTTTTTTGCTTTTTTCTAATGTTGTTTGAAAAACAATATCTAAAGATAATTCCCATGAGACAAATGAGGGCTGGAGCATTTATTTCCAATTCATTAAAATGTATAAAAGCAAACACATCACATAGTCAATCTCTCTGGAATTCCAAGCATAAATTCAAAAATTCAGAAGCCATGTTTTCAATGTTACATTCATTATTTTTTTTCTGTGTGTGTTAGGGGCCTTTTATAGGTAAGGGTCTGGTAAACCAGATGCTCCAAAACACAGGTGGCTGGTGTGCAAATTCCTTTTTTAAGGTTTTTATTTATTTGAGAGGTAGAGTTTCAGAGAGAGAGGGAGACACAGAGAGATCTTCCATCTGCTGGTTCACACCCCAAATGGCCACAATGGCTGGAGCTGGGCCAATCCGAAGCCAGGAGCCAAGCACTACCTCTGGGTCTCCCACATGGGTGCAGGGGCCCAAGTGCTCGGGCATCTTCCACTGCTTTCCCAGGCCACAGCAGAGAGCTGCATCGGAATAGGGGCAGCCGGGACTCGAACCGGTCCCGTATGGGAGGCCGGCACTGCAGGCAGAGGCTCACACAGTGCCAGCCCCTGATTTCATGTTTTAAAATATTTATTTATTTGAAAGGCAGAATTACAGAGAGGAGAGACAAAGGGAGAGAAGTATTCTTTCCACTGGTTCACTCCCCAGATGGCCACAACAGCTGGGCCAGGCGGAAGCCAGGAGCCTGGAAGCCCACAGGGGTCTCCCTCGTGGGTGGCAGGGGCTTAAGTACTGGGGCATCTTCAACACTTTCCCAAGTGCGATAGCAGGGAGCTTGACCCCTTTGGCCCGGCCTAGCCCCAGCCGTTGAGGCTATTTTGAGAGTGAACCAGTGGATGGAAGATCTCTCTCTCTCTGTCTGTCTGTCTGTCTCTCTCTCCTTCTCTCTTGGTAACTCTGCCTTTCAAATAAAGAAAGAAGTCTTTTAAGAGAAAGCAAGAGAGAAGTGCCGCAGCCAGGACTCGAACCCGTGCTCGTATGGGAGGCTGGCATCGCAGGCGGCTGCTTCACCCATTGCGTGCACCACGCTGCCAGCCCCACAATCCCATTTTTTGGGTCACAGTTTCCTTAGACAATATTCTGATGTCCAAACATTGAGATGTGCGATCGCCTGTGTTCTCGTTGGTGGGTTTTGTCTTACCTCTCGATGAAGCGTTTTTCCAAGGAGAACTGGGTGTCCGGGGCGGGGAGAGGCTGATGTCTGAGCCGTTGCGAGCTGGGAGAAAGAAGCTCTGTGTTCTGGTCACGGCAGGATCGCCGCACGTACGTAGCCTTGTGTTTCTGGACGTGTTTTCTTGAAGGCTGGCAGGAAGGACTGTTTGTATCCCAAAGCAAGGATGAGCATTTGAGATGCTGCCCCTGAGCTGAAGGTTGCGTAGTGCATACACGTGTCAACACAGAGCGCGCACACACGTGTCAACACAGAGCACACACACGTGTCAACACAGAGTGCGCATACACATGTCAACACAGAGTATGCACACACGTGTCAACACAGAGCACACACACGTGTCAACACAGAGCGCGCATACACATGTCAACACAGAGTATGCACACACGTGTCAACACAGAGCACACACACGCGTCAACACAGAGCACACACATGTCAACACAGAGTATGCACACACGTGTCAACACAGAGTATGCACACACGTGTCAACACAGAGCGCGCATACACATGTCAACACAGAGTATGCACACACGTGTCAACACAGAGCACACACACGTGTCAACACAGAGCACACACATGTGTCAACACAGTGCGCACACATGTCAACACAGAGTATGCACACACGTGTCAACACAGAGCACACACGTGTCAACACAGAGCACACGTAACGTCCGTGTCAGGTGAGGAGCCCAGCGTCCGCGGCTGCCTTTCCCAGCAGGAGCGAACCGGTCCGCTGACGGCACTGGCGTCCCCTGGCACCCGAGGGCTCTCTTCCTGCGGGAGCGATTCTGTGAACAGGGCAAGGCGGTTGCCTGGCTGATGAACTCCCCTCTTCCTGCCCAGAGCTCGAGCCCCTGTCCCCGTGTGGCGTCCGTCCCCGAGAGCAGGTGGGGTGAAACCAGGAAAGTCGGCTGGCTTTCCTCGCGGCACCCGGGCCCCGGCCTCCCTTCCCCTCCGTGTGGGGGCGGGGGGCTCCGCAGGGAGAAGGCAGCTGGCGGGTCTCCATGTCACGGAACACTAGCGTGGACAGCACAGCATCACAGGGCTTTCTATCGCTAAAACCGTAAACCAAGTAAAAGGAAGTGCTGCCCGAGTGGTTGTGTCTTGGCAGCACCGGGCTTTGTAGGTGCTGCTGGCACCGTTGCCATCCTGCACACCTGGGAGATGGCACTGATGCCCGACAGCCAGGCCTGTGGCAGGTGCGGGAGCCGGGCAGCGCGAGCCCCCGCCAGGACCAGGCCAGCACACGCACCAGTCTGATTTACTGTCTTCAACCTCCTGAAAGCCTGCATTTCAGGAAGAATTAGACTCATTTCCAGCACAGGTTCATATTAGCACTAAACCTGCCCGTGATACATTTGACCTGTGGTGTGCTGGGGATAGCTTTTGTCTGCAGATTGTCCGGGAACGGAGCCATGTCCTTGTTCACCCTGTGTTCTGGGCACTGCACAGTTCCAGTGGGATCAGGACAGCTTGTGGACTGAGTGCAAGCTTGGGTGTGAAGGAGACAGCTGGACCCTGGCCCGCAGTCCTGTCCCCTTGTCACCTGGCTCAGGCTGTAGTGGACCGGCTGATGGGTGTGAGGGAGACAGCCGAACCCTGGCCCGTGGTCCTGTCCCCTTGTCACCCAGCACAGGTGAGGTGGACCAGCTGATGGGTGTGAGGGAGACAGCCGGACCCTGGCCCGTGGTCCTGTCCCCTTGTCACCCGGCACAGGTGAGGTGGACCAGCTGATGGGTGTGAGGGAGACAGCCAGAACCTGGCCCGCGGTTCTGTCCCCTTGTCACCTGGCTCAGGCTGTAGTGGACCAGCTGATGGGTGTGAGGGAGCCAGCCGAACCCTGGCCCGCGGTCCTGTCCCCTTGTCACCCAGCACAGGTGAGGTGGACCAGCTGATGGGTGTGAGGGAGCCAGCCGGACCCTGGCCCGCGGTCCTGTCCCCTTGTCACCTGGCTCAGGCTGTAGTGGACCAGCTGATGGCACACCAGGGATCAACAGTGACTTGTTTTCCTTTAACCCTTCAGAAAGCATCAGCATAAACAGTGCTGTAGACAGAGATGTGCCTTAGCAACCAGGCCGTGGAAACGTTGCCGCAGCCTTGGGAAATGAAGCTGGCCTCAGTCGCAAAGGTCTCGGGGCTCTGTATCGCGGGGTTGCTGACCAGGGACACACCACGTGGACCAGCCGTCAGAGCTGAAAGACGTGGGTGTGGGTGTGGTCGGCGTTTCCAGCGAGAGCGAGCCTGCATGTTCCTGACTGGGCTGGAACACGTTAAAGCCCGGTGCCCGGGACAGTCAGTCGGGTTTCAGAAGACTCTCTCTCCTATTGCCGAGTTTGAATGTGTCCTCCAAGCTCCATGTGCTGGAAACCAAATCCTCAAGTTGGTCGCTGGTGCTGCTCGGAGGTGGGGGCCTTCGGGAGGTCACAGGTGGGCCTCCTGCCGCAGCTTGCATAGACGGGGAGGGGGCCCGAGCCGGCTCGACTCCCGTGGGAACCTTCAGCCGCGCTCTGATGGCTGGCGCAGGAAGGCCTCACCACGCCGCTGGGCCGCAGCCTCCAGAGCCGTGAGGCGTACGTGCGTCTCTGCTGTAAGTCACCGGCTCTGTGACACTGAGGTGTGCAACACAAAACAAAGCCGCGTCCACCCTCTAAGAACCAAGGCCGTTTTAGAGCAGGTCTCTCTGGTGGGGTGCACGCGTGCCACGTCTGCGGGGCTGGAGCAGACCTGCTCCCGGCGACAGGTCTGTGGCCCGGCCCGGCGCCACGCTCCCTTCAGCTTCTCTCCCTGGAAATGCGTCTGACAGCACCTAGGAAAGCCAGGCGGCGGCAGTGCCAGCCCCCGCCCCACTGCGATTCCAGATCCCGTCTCTGCAGCAGGCTCCGCGTGAAGCCGGTGTGTCTGTGCTGCGCTGTGGACATCTCACGGCACAGCCGAGGCCACCGAGGCCTCCGGACAGAGCCCAAGCCCTGCTCGTGTTCAACGGCTCGGGGCCTCAGGGCGCTGTAGCCCAGGGCTTCGCCCCGCGTTCCGAGGGCCCCGTCAGCCGTGGTGTCCACCACAGTCCAAGTGGATGCTCCCGGGTCAGGAAGCCGCGCGAGCCGAGGTCCTTGGGTGTGGGGAGCAACTGGGAGCAACTCGGACTAGACTAAGTTACTGGAATTAAGACTTATTCTATGCATCTGCTCTCCCACAATATGGCGCTGGGAGAGGAGGAAACAGCTTCTACGCAGCTGCCTCCAGTTCAACCAATAAACAGCAGGACCTGCTCCTGATTGGAGGAGAGCAGCGTACTCGGCGTGTGGGTAGCAGAGTTGGGATTGGCGGAGGAGGACTATAAAGGAGGAGAGAGACAACATGCACCAGGAACATCTAAGGGGAACACCTGTGCAGCCCCCGAGAGAGCCGGCCGGCGGTGTGCCGCTCCCCCGCGGAAGTGGGGAAGGTGGCAGGGGGAACCGCCCTTCCACGGAGGTGGAAGGGACGGTAGCCAACCCGGGAAGAACCAGCAGCAAACCCGGGGAGGGCCGAGCAGACAAAAGAACAGCGCTCCTCCACGAAGACGGGGAGCGACACTTGGGCTGTCTTGGGCCTTTCTATCCAGATTGATTTGTTCTGACAGCTCCCACAGGTGCGCCTCGCTGGGCCCTCCCGCCCTGCCCGTGACCACACCGCACAGACGGCCGCGGACAGCTGTCCCGGCACCGCTCCTTTCCCCGCTGCCCGCGGTAGTGTGCTGTGTGCAGCACAGAGGTGACCCGCTGTGGGAACCTCGCTCCCCACCCTCGTCAGCAGCACCCGCGTTCCAGCAGGGCCGGCGTCCCCGGCTTTCTCCCCCTTTGCCACCGCCACGTGCCCAGCGTCTGAGCCACCGTCGCGGCTCAGTCGGCACCTGCACCAACAGGTCAGGTTGCACCAGGCCCCGCAGAGGGAAGCGCCCACCTGTACTCCCTTCAGCCAGCACCTGGAGCACATGTCTGCCTGCACACAGCAGGAAATCGCTCTGCAGAGCCTCTGCCCCCCACCCCACCCCCGCCCCGGCAGCTCCGCAGGTGGCCAAGCGAGCAGCTTCCTGGGAAACCGGCTCCAAGCGCAGCCTTCCCGCCCGGCAGCCTGCAGAATGCGCGGATCCACGCGTCTGGCCCGTGTTTCTGCGGCCGCGGGAGGCAGCCGGTGAGGAGCTGCGTGTAGAGCCCTGCCCAGGAGCAGGTGGGAATGCCTGCTGAAGACCCTGAAGTCCTGTTTAGTCCACGTTTGTTCAAGCGTGCCCTGCTGCACACAGATTCACTAGGGTCACGGCGCTGAGTGCATGGTGGCTCATTTTCAAGCACAAGTTCAAGGCTTCTCGTTAGTGTGAGATAGAAGGAGGCAGCAAGCTAAGTGGATGGTAGCTGAACAGGCGTCAAAGCAGAGGATGGGTGAGCAGATGAGCGGATGGGGTGACAGGCGAGTGCATGACAGGTGACGGAGAAGCAATGGACACGTGATGGCTGGCTAGCTGATAGACGCAGGCACACAGATGACTGACAGATGGAGACAGATGGATATAGGCAGGCCAATGATAGATGATTAATACGTAGATGGATAGGGAGAGAGGACCCAGGCCTTAAGACACACCCACTCCCATTCGGAGGGCAGAGAGCCCAGCCCCGGGGGTTGCAGCTGCGGGGTGGGCTGGGCGAACGGCTGTGTTTGTGGGAGAGAGGAGGAAGGAAGAGGGAGGGCGGAAGAGAGAAACAATGGATAGAGAAGCCGGGACAGACAGTCCCACGTCCATTTCCTGCAGGCAGTGGTCTGAGAGCCGCCTCTGAGGACCTCTGCCCCTCCCAGCTCGAGCACGAGACGAGCCCCGAGCACAGCCACGGCTTCACTCTGGACTGTTGGATCAGAGCCTGTTCTCTGTGCACAGTCCGTGATGCAAACAGCAGGAGGAGACTAGGTGCTGCGCCCTCCCGTGGTGCTCACCAGAGGGGCTCCTATGCATGGAAGTCACGGGAGTCACGGGAGCCATGGGTGTCACGGGAGTCACGGGAGTCGTGGGAGTCGTGGGAGTCATGGGGATCACGGGAGTCGTGGGAGTCGTGGGAGTCATGGGAGTCAGGAAGTCACGGGAGTCACGGGGGTCACGGGAGTCACGGGGGTCATGGGTGTCACGGGAGTCGTGGGAGTCATGGGAGTCACGGGGGTCATGGGTGTCAGGAAGTCACGGGAGTCACGGGGGTCATGGGTGTCACGGGAGTCGTGGGAGTCATGGGAGTCACGGGGGTCATGGGTGTCACGGGAGTCGTGGGAGTCACGGGGGTCGTGGGAGTCACGGGTGTCACGGGAGTCGTGGGAGTCACGGGGGTCGTGGGAGTCACGGGAGTCACGGGAGTCACGGGAGTCACGGGGGTCGTGGGAGTCACGGGAGTCAGGAAGTCATGGGAGTCGTGGAAGTCACGGGAGGCACGGAGCCATTGGGTGTCACGGGAGTCACGGGAGTCGTGGGAGTCGTGGGAGTCAGGAAGTCACGGGGGTCGTGGGAGTCAGGAAGTCACGGGGGTCATGGGAGTCGGGAAGTCACGGGGGTCGTGGGAGTCATGGGAGTCAGGAAGTCACGGGGGTCGTGGGAGTCATGGGAGTCACGGGAGTCACGGGAGTCACGGGAGTCACGGGAGTCACGGGGGTCGTGGGAGTCAGGAAGTCACGGGGGTCGTGGGAGTCACTACAGACAAAGCCAGGACAGAGGCGCTGAGCCTCACGACTCCCATCCAGCGCGGACAGGTTGGGGGGTGTCCTGCCGGCCCCCATGTCTGGGCCGACAGTGAATTAGGGTGGTGGTCTGGGTGTGCCCCACCTGGGCCCTGTGGCCTGCAGTGGGGACCTCAGCTACAGCTTGCTTTCCCTGACCCTGCTTCTGGGGCGACCTCTCAAACCCCAGCCTGCACATCCCCCTCTGCCCAGATCTGGCGGATCCCGGAGTGCTGGGCGGACGTCAGCTCCCCCGAGTTAGCGACGACGGACACCAAACCTTTCCTAAGTGCGTCCTGAGTGTGGCCTATTCGAGGTCGACAGAACAGAACCAAGTCAAGCCCAGGCTTCGGCGTAGGCGCCCAGCAGCAGGTGCACAGGGTGTCGCAGGCAGTCACGCCTCTCCACTCACCTCGGACAGGAAGGCCCCTCCCAGTCTGAGAGAGCAGGCGCACCGTGGTCAGCGGAGCCCCACCCATTACTGGCAGCCTCTCTAGGTGCTCACACCCAGGGCGGCAGAACAGGCACTGGCCAGGCCGGCTGGCCCGTGGGCGGGCTCCTGCCGAGCAGGACCGACCCTTCCAGGTCGGAGCCAGTGCCACCTCCTCTGGGAAGCCAGCCAAGCCCCGGCTGGGTGCTGGCCGACACCCCTTGCTAGCTCTGGCCTCCTGGCCGCACACAATGAGAGGATGTGGGGCTTTTCCAGGCATTGATGGCCACGGCAGGGAGCTCCACGGCCCCAGTTCTTGCAGTAATTGAGCAATTCCAACCTGGCAGGCGAGAGCCGTGGGGGCAGCCAGGACAGGTTCTTGGCGCCGCCATGGGTCACCTTCCAGGACTCTATGAGCAGCACCCGCACCAGCAGGAACCAGGCGGCCCAGTCCCTTGGAGCCGCAGCGGCAATGCCAGCAGCAGGTGCCAGCGACCCCTCAGAGGCAGCTGAGGGCAGGCTGTGGACTCAGTGGGTCACAGTCGCACTCGGGACACCTGAATCCCGAATCGGAGCGCCTGTTTGGAGTCCTGGCTACTCTGCTTCCAGTCCAGCCTCCTGCTGTGCACCTCCGAGGAGACAGCAGAGGACGGCTCTAGCGCTACCCACAGGGAGACCTGGAGAGAGCTCTGGGCCCCTCAGGGCCTTGTGGTGAGGGGCGGCCAGCGTGAGCACATGGTTAGGAGGTGGCGTCCCGAGGTCACGAATCCAGACGAGACCGTTCCACAGCAAGCATGCACACGCCAACCTACTGCGCGTGTCCTTGCTGTTAAGGGAAAAATTAAGTGTGTTCTCCAACAGCCCCTGTGCTGTGTCCTGAGGGAATGTGATTCTCATTACGCAGATGAAAATGGAGACTTTAGGGGCCGGCGCTGTGGCGCAGCGGGTAAAGCCACCACCTGCAGTGCCAGCAGCCCATACGGGCAGCTGCTCCACTTCTGATCCGGCTCCCTGCTGTGGCCTGGGAGAGCAGTGGGAGATCCCCAAGCATTTGGGCCTCTGCACCCGCGTGGGAGACACATAAGAAGCTGGTGGCTCCTGGCTTTGGATCTGCCCAGCTCCGGCCGTTGCAGCCATTTGGAGAGTGAAACGGTGGATGGAAGACCTCTCTCTCTCTCTCTCTCTCTCTCTCTCTCCCTCTCCCCCTCCCCCTCAGCCTCTCCGTAACCCTGCTTTTCAAATAAATAAATCTTAAAAAAAAGAAAAAGTGGCGACTTTGGCTTAAGCCATTCTGGAAGTTTCCAGAGACTACTGACGGACGCTCCAGAGGCTGCCGCGTGCTAGAGACAGAGACCAGCTTGTCCCCGAGGGTGGCTGGGGCGTGGGGTGAAGCAAAGGCCGGAGAGTCTGGGACTCACACACGCAGGATAAACCTCACACTCAGCATCAGCACCGTGCACCAGCCACCTTCTGTTCAGTGGGAGCTGAAACGCCAGTGTTTGGATATGATGGGTTCAATGTAGGATTCAAGTTAACGCCCCCTGTTTCTCTCTACTTTCTTTCCCAGCTTCTGCTGGATGCGCACGTCTGCCGCGTCGGAGCTGGGGCTCCCCTGCCTCACCCTGCCTCTGTGACTCAGGGCGGCCTGGCCGCGTCCATTGTTGACGCTGACTCGGCCCGAGTGGGTGGGGCGGGCTGCCGCAGCGCCTGGTACTCAACGCCGTGACAGGATTCCGCACATTCCTGGACAGTGGCTCACAGAGGGGAAGCCAGTTCCCAGCGGGGGGGGGGCCCCGTGAGCCAAGGCGGCAGAGCCAGCTTCAGCGACAGGTAACAGGGCCTGGGCCTGAGGCCAGGGGAGAGCCCGGCCGTCCTTCGTCTGTAAGGTGGAAACAGCAGTCATCCCTCCTTGGAAGAGAGGGCCGAGATGCCGCCGGAGGGATGCGAGGCCGGAGGGATGCGAGGCCTCGGGAAGCGCCAGGTGCCGGGCACAGGCTCCCCCCCAGGGGCCCTGCGGTGAGCACGGGCCAGCCGCACGGACGTGGTGATGGGAGAGCTAGGGAGGCGGGCACGGCCGTGGAGACGGGGCGTGCTGCGTGGCTGTGTCTCCTGCCATCCCACATTCAGCCTCAACAGGAAACAGAAGCCAGGCGCTGGGACACGGAGCTCCCAGTGCGCGCCGCTGGGCTCAGCTCTCCAGCGCGGCTCTTCCCCTGCCCACGCGGTCAGTGGTCAGCGTGCGCAGGGCCCAGGGGGACTCCAGCATGCTCCACCCCACTCCCAGGCACTCCACACTCTCGTGGCCACCCTCGCTCCTGTCCCTGTCCTGTGTCCCTGGCCCGAGGCGGGCAGGAAGCAGATGGTGAGGCTGAGGGTAGCTGACCAGCTCCCCAGGTAAGGCCACTGACCAGCCCCCGGCCTCTCTCTCTGGTGGCCAACGCTGGCCCACATCGCGGGGCTTACTGTCCTGCTCGCCCCGGGAGGCTGACAGATGAAGGCTGCACCATTGCTGTAGCTGTTAGCTGCACAGGGCCCACGAGCGAAAGCCAGCCGGCACGGGCCCCGGCCTTGCCTACCTGCCATGTGGCGGTGCTGCTGCCACGGTCCCCGTCCTTAGGTCACCAGGTCCACTGGAGAGTGGAGACAACAGGCAGCTTGTCTCGTAGCTAGAACTAGGCCAGGTCCCGAGCCCAGTGCAGCGGCCTGCAAGGTCGGCCAGCTGTCATGGGAGTAGTGATGGGACATGCGACCCGCTGAGCATCACCAGGGACCAGGAGGGGTGAGGTGAGCAGTGCGGCACTGTCCTGGAACAGCTGATGTTCTAGACCAGGGAACAAACCACTAGAAACAGTGGCAAGAGAATCGGAGAGAAGGGGACCTCGTCAGGGAGCCCCCTGAGGAGAGAGGGTCCCCACCACGCCCGCCCCCAGACCCCCACTGTCAGTCACAGAGGCCCTGAGGGAGGGGTCCCCACCACGCCTGCCCCAGACCCCCACTGTCAGTCACAGAGACCCTGAGGGGAGAGGGTCCACGCCCGCCCCCAGACCCCCACTGTCAGTCACAGAGACCCTGAGGGGAGAGGGTCCCCACCACGCCCACCCCAGACCCCCACTGTCAGTCACAGAGGCCCTGAGGGAGGGGTCCCCACCACGCCTGCCCCCAGACCCCCACTGTCAGTCACAGAGACCCTGAGGGAGGGGTCCCCACCACGCCCACCCCAGACCCCCACTGTCAGTCACAGAGACCCTGAGGGGAGAGGGTCCACGCCCGCCCCCAGACCCCCACTGTCAGTCACAGAGACCCTGAGGGGGGGTCCCCACCACGCCCGCCCCCAGACCCCCACTGTCAGTCACAGAGGCCCTGAGGGGGGGTCCCCACCACGCCCGCCCCCAGACCCCCACTGTCAGTCACAGAGACCCTGAGGGGGGGTCCCCACCACGCCTGCCCCCAGACCCCCACTGTCAGTCACAGAGGCCCTGAGGGGGGGGTCCCCACCACGCCCACTCCCAGACCCCCACTGTCAGTCACAGAGACCCTGAGGGGAGAGGGTCCATGCCTGCCCCCAGACCCCCACTGTCAGTCACAGAGGCCCTGAGGGAGGGGTCCCCACCATGCCCACTCCCAGACCCCCCACTGTCAATCAGAGACCCTGAGGAGAGAGGGTCCTCGCCCACTCCCAGACCCTGCTGTCAGAGACGCTCCCCACGTACAGCTGGGGGCAGATGGTATCAGTCGGAGCCCCTGGAAGCGCCGCCCATGGCAGTCAGATTCCCCAGACCTTAAATGCAGGCAGCCAGCTAGAAAATAACAACAGTGGAAGTTGAGAAGCTGGCCAGCCCAGGCAGGCCAACGCGAGTGTTCCCACAACCTGCCAGCACCACTGCGGGGTGTGGAGCCACTGGGCTCAGGCTGAGTGTCCGTGGGGCGAGCTCCACAGAGTCGGGGACCAGTGGGAGGGGCAGGGGAGGCAGAGGAGCTGGGCACAGGGCCGCCCACTCCGCAGCGGGCACGGCTTCGGTGGCTGACCTTGTGTTTCCGTGAGTTGATGCCGAGAATCCGCTGAGCTC
The DNA here is from genome assembly GCF_964237555.1 of Oryctolagus cuniculus. Taxonomy (NCBI): domain Eukaryota; kingdom Metazoa; phylum Chordata; class Mammalia; order Lagomorpha; family Leporidae; genus Oryctolagus; species Oryctolagus cuniculus. Next base: position 1,780,126 of record NC_091436.1, on the reverse strand, counting down.
TGTCCACCTCTCGCCGTGCTGCCCAGAGCCAGAGGTGTCGTCTCACTGAGCTCCGTGGGACAGGGTGTACTGGGGCGGCTAACACACACCTGGCTGTCCTTAACCCCCGAGGTTTCCCCCCAGCGTCTCGGCTACAACCGACAGCAATCTGGCCCCGTCGCTGGTGGACACAGCGTCCCTTGTCCCCGGGGAAGGTGGCCGAGGCTGTGTGGCCCAGGTGCACTGGGAGCACTGTGACCCCATCTGGGGACGCGCCTGTCGGGGGAGGGGCCTGAGTCCGGGTTTGGGCGGCTCCCCTGCCGCCACGGTGCCCTCGTCTCAGTCCCAAGCACACCAGCCCTGACCGTTCTCTACCCTGGCCCTGGGGGAGGGCCCCGCATGCTTCTGCCTTGCTCTGGGACACCGCTGGGCGGTCCTCACCAGGCACAACTGGTTCCCAGCTCAGCATCCCAGAGAGTGCAAGGGGACAGCTAGAGCCCGGCCTTTGTCCACCTCGACGCGTCCAGGCTGATCCTGCATCGCGGGAAGCAAGGAAGGGGCTCCCGCGGGCCACAGCGCTGGCCTTGCAGGTGGCACCACCAGACAATGGGGGTCTCTGTCTCACAGACGGAAACAGCCCCTTGAGGAAGGGGGTTCCCAGGACCCTGCAGGCAGCTCTGCCCCCGGCCCCTGCCCGAGCGCCCAGGGGGGCCCACACAGCGCCCGAAAATGCCCTCCTGTCTCCCAGCCCTCTGTCCACCCCCGCCAGCAAACACAAGCGTCACAGATGCTAAAAGTCTGAGGGACAAGTGGCTCAGACCAGGAAAAATCTCACAGACCGGAAAAGAAGCTCCCAACTTCTCGTCTGCAAACAAGTGAGGCCCACGCAAGCCACGCACGGGCTCTTCAGGTTCGCAGAAAACGAGTGGAGGACGAGTTCACTCTGATGTGTGAAGTGCGCAGTCCACGCGGCGTTTTCCCACCAACGACTGTTGCACAACCTTTGAAAACCTCTCGTGTCTTCTGGTGTGGCGCTTGAGAGAAAACCCCAGAGACATCGGGAAGACCTTTCTCTTTGCTGGTTGTCTGCTTGAGAGGCGGGGCACAGAGAGGCCGCCCACGGCTGGTTCGCTCCCCAGATGCCTGCGGCTGGCCCCCAGGACCTGGGAACTCCCTCTGGGGCTCCCGTGGGGTGGGGGCAGGGGCCGAAGACTTGACCCAGCCCGTGCTGTGGCCTGGAGGGTGCGTGAGGAGGCTGGGAGAGGGAGCAGAGCCAGGCCGTGAACTCAGGCCCCTCTGACATGGGACGTGGGACGTGGGGCGTGGGGCGTGGGGCGTGGGACATAGGACATGGGACGTGGGACATGGGACATGGGGCGTGGGACGTGGGGCGTGGGACGTGGGACGTGGGACATGGGGCGTGGGACGTCGGGCGTGGGACGTGGGACATGGGACATGGGACGTGGGATGTGGGGCATGGGACGTGGGACATGGGACATGGGACTTGGGACGTGGGACGTGGGACGTGGGGCGTGGGGCGTGGGGCGTGGGACTTGGGACGTGGGACGTGGGCGTGGGGCGTGGGACGTGGGGCGTGGGGCGTGGGGCGTGGTGGGTGTCCCCAGCAGTGGCTCAGGAGCCGCGCCTGACGCCTGCCTCTAGATGCTGTGCAATGAAACTACGCATTGAGGAGCCGCGAGTGCCTGCGTGCCTTCCTCAAACACAAGTTACCCTCGAATGTTTTGACAAAGAAGTACTATTTCAGCACCCCGTGACAGCTGCCTGAGGGGCTCTGGGAGCATGTTGAAACGCCGTGGAACCCCGTGCGGCGAGCTGGGGAGCTGCGAGGCGGCGCCCTGCGAGAGCCCAGCAGGGGATGCAGGGGCCACAGAGGTCAGGAGCATCCCGCCTTTCGCCCTCCTCCAAAAAGGAAAGAAAAGAAAAACTTCCTCTGGAGCCAGAAGAAAATCGCTGGGCTTTACAGGCCCTCTAAGAAGCATTTACCACGGAAGAAGTGGGCGCGGCCGTGAGTGGAGACACACAGCAAGCCGGTTTTCCTCTTTCTCTTTCCACTATCTATTCATAGTCTACTCTCCCATTTCTGGTAACCGGCAGAGACAGACCCACTGAGCAGCAGGCACGCTCCGAATGGGTCTCGTCTCTCACAAGCATGGGCGGCACCGTCCCGCGAATGCCAAGGCAGCAAGCGTGCGCTGACGTCAGCCGCCCGGGCTGCCCACCCCAGAGCGAGGCTGTCAGTGTGGCTCCTGGTGGCTGAGCTGAGCCGAGAGAAAGCCGCCGGGAAGCGCATGCAGCCATTGCCAAGAACACACAATCAGAACGCGGAAATTGATCACAGCGCCCACCGAAGCCTGGGGGACCTCATCAACCTGCGGACAAACCGAGCTGTGTTTCTGTAACTCAGCGTGAGGAAGGAAGGTAGCGTGCGTGTCTTTGCGGGACTCCCACTTCCCAGGCCGGGCCGCTTGATCTGGTGCCTCCCCCTGCGCTCAGGAACTGGGGTCCAGGGGTGTCAGGACCCTGCGGCTACAGGCTCCCCCGACCGGGGGAGTCGCAGGAAGCTGCTCGGAGTGCGGAAGGCGGGAGCCCCCGGGGTCTGAGATGAAGGACCTCACTACCTCACTGCTCCCAGCACAGCAGCCAGTCCTGGGGAGGACGGGGCGGCCCCAGGGGGATGCTGCCTGTCGGTGCCGGCGTGTCATGCTGACACAAACCCGGCCCTGGCCCCAGAAGGAGCCCCATCTCCATGACCCCAGCACCGTCCCTGGAAAGGCAGTCTGTAACTTCACCTGCCAATGCTCCCAAGACCCACGGAAGCCCCCACAGTGCGCAGGAAGCCCCCACAGTGCGCAGGAAGCCCCCACAGTGTGCAGGAAGCCCCCACAGGGTGCAGGAAGCCCCACAGTGTGCAGGAAGCCCCCACAGTGTGCAGGAAGCCCCCACAGTGCGCAGGAAGCCCCACAGTGTGCAGGAAGCCCCACAGTGTGCAGGAAGCCCCCACAGGGTGCAGGAAGCCCCCACAGTGTGCAGGAAGCCCCCACAGTGTGCAGGAAGCCCCCACAGTGCGCAGGAAGCCCCACAGTGTGCAGGAAGCCCCACAGTGTGCAGGAAGCCCCCACAGTGCGCAGGAAGCCCCACAGTGTGCAGGAAGCCCCACAGTGTGCAGGAAGCCCCCACAGTGCGCAGGAAGCCCCCACAGTGTGCAGGAAGCCCCCACAGGGCGCAGGATGCCCCACAGTGTGCAGGAAGCCCCACAGTGTGCAGGAAGCCCCCACAGGGTGCAGGAAGCCCCCACAGTGTGCAGGAAGCCCCCACAGGGCGCAGGATGCCCCACAGTGTGCAGGAAGCCCCCACAGTGTGCAGGAAGCCCCCACAGTGCGCAGGAAGCCCCCACAGTGTGCAGGAAGCCCCCACAGTGCGCAGGAAGCCCCCACAGTGTGCAGGAAGCCCCACAGTGTGCAGGAAGCCCCCACAGTGTGCAGGAAGCCCCCACAGTGTGCAGGAAGCCCCACAGTGCGCAGCCTCACTGCACTTCTTTCCGCAAGTCAGTTACTGAGAATCCCACCCCCGACATGCTCCAGCTCACGAAGCTCACTAGACTGAACGGCCAGAGTTCAGGTCAGCTGGGTCTGGCCCCGCACCGTGGCCAGCCAGTGGACACTGCTCCACAGCTCCTCCGTCTTCCATGCCGGCACCTTGAGCAGCGGAAGTTGTGCGCCCCACCTCACCCCGTCTGGCACGAGGATCGCTGGGCCTTTGGGGACCACGGTCCCCTTGATCCATCACCCCTTTGAACCAGGCCATTTCTTTTCTATTTTTCTTTTTAAAGACTCATTTATTTATTTGAAAAGCAGAGTGACAGACATGAGAGGCGGGACAAGGAGAGATCTTCCAACCACTGGTTCATTCCCCAAGTGGTGACGATGCCCAGGGTTGGACGGGCCAAGCCAGGAGCCTGGAACTGCACCTGGGTCTCCCTCGGGGGTGGCAGGATCACACGTCCTCAGGCCGGGCCGTCTTCTGCTGCCTTCCCAGGTGTATCGGCAGGGGCCGGTGGGAGCAGAGCCGCCGGGACGTGAGCCAGCCCTCTGATATGGACCAGTGTTCCCAGTGGCAGCTTCACCCACTGCACTGCAACGCCCATGAACCAGGCCGTTTCCAAGGCTGTTGTGTGTGGCACCTGAGTTTGGCCATACTGTGTAAAGTCAATAATATTCATGAAGTTTAAAAATGAGGCTCCTGAACCAATTTGTAAAGTCAGCATCATGTGTGCATTTCTGCAGGAATTTCTTACCAGGAAGCAATTTTTAAAAAAGCAAAATCATATTTAAACTTAAAGACTTTGTTTCTAGACCTGGAAACAGATTTTACATAACCAAAATGTGTGGTTCTATTCTCAGTGTTGATCACCTACTCACTTCTAAAATTGGTATGGCAGATGTGTTCATTTACCCAAAAAAAAAGAGGGAGCAAAATTTCCAAAATTAAATGTCTAAAAGCGGATCAGAAAGAAAGAAGTTGCAATCTTTTTGCTAAATCTAACCACATCAAGAAGTGGAAACCGCAGCAGGAAACCACTGGCCACCGTGTGGCAGCTCCCGTGGGTGACGTGGTTCCGTGGCACTCGGCGTAGCTTTGTTGTGGTTTTGTAAACACATAATAAACACACGTGATCACAGGGCATGGCTGCCGGAGCTTGGACGTCCGTCCACACCCGTGAAGACGTTGCGACAACCGAGGTTATCATCATGGTTTTCTCTTCTGCCCATTGTCGAGGTAGCTGGTTTTTTTTTTAACTTTTAATAAATATAAATTTCCAAAGTACAGCTTTTGGATTACAGTGGCTCCCCCCCCCCATAACTTCCCTCCCACCCGCACCCCTCCCATCTCCCGCTCCCTCTCCCATTCCATTCACATCAAGATTCTTTTTTTTTTTTTGACAGGCAGAGTGGACAGTGAGAGAGAGACAGAGAGAAAGGTCTTCCTTTTGCCATTGGTTCACCCTCCGATGGCTGCTGCGTCCGGCCCGCTGTGCTGATCCAAAGCCAGGAGCCAGGTGCTTCTCCTGGTCTCCCATGGGGTGCAGGGCCCAAGCACTTGGGCCATCCTCCACTGCACTCCCTGGCCATAGCAGAGAACTGGCCTGGAAGAGGGGCAGCTGGGACAGAATCTGGTGCCCCGACCGGGACTAGAACCCGGTGTGCCGGCACCACAAGGCGGAGGATTAGCCTAGTGAGCCACAGCGCCGGCCCAAGATTCATTTTCAATTGTCTTTATATACAGAAGATCAATTAAGCCTATATTAAGTAAAGATTTCATCAGTTTGCACCCACACAGAACATAAAGTGTAAAATACTGTTTGAGTACTAGTTATACCGTTAATTTACATAGTACAACACATTAAGGACAGAGATCCTACATGGGGAGTAAGTGCACAGTGACTCTGGTTGTTGATTTAACAATTGACACTCTTGATTATGGTGTCAGTAATCTCCCTAGGCTCTTGTCATGAGCTGCCAAGGCTATGGAAGCATTTTGAGTTCACTGACTCTTATCTTGTTTAGACAAAGTCATAGTCAAAGTGGAAGTTCTCTCCTCCCTTCAGAGAAAGGTACCTTCTTCTTTGATGACCTGTTCTTTCCACTGGGATCTCACTCGCAGAGATCTTTCATTTAGGTCCTCATTTTTTTTTTTCCAGAGTGCGTTGGCTTTCCATGCCTGAAATACTCTCATGGGCTTTTCAGCCAGATCCGAATGCCTTAAGGGCTGATTCTGAGGCCAGAGTGCTGTTTAGGACATCTGCTATTCTATAGTCTGCTGTGTATCCCGCTTCCCATGTTGGATCGCTCTCCCCTTTATTTATTCTATCAGTTAGTGTTAGCAGACACTAGTCTTGTTTATGTGATCCCTTTGACTCTTAATCCTATCATTATGATCAATTGTGAACTGAAACTGATCACTTGGACTAGTGAGATGGCATTGGTACATGCCACCTTGATGGGATTGAATTGGAATCCCCTGGCATGTTTCTAGCTCTACCGTTTGGGGCAAGTCAGCTTGAGCATGTGCTGAACTGTACATCTCCTCCCTCACTTAATGATTTGATCAGTCCTTGTCCTGACTGTCCAGGAACAACTTAATACCTTATCCCTTTTAGTATTTTTTTTTGTTCTACTTAATATTATTGGTTGAACTCTTTAATTAACACACACTTATTCTTAGGTATTTAAATTGAACTGAAAAGTGATCTCTGTTAAACTAAGAGTGGGGTAGCTGTTTTGCACAGTCTCCCAGGCTGAAGTCGAACATCGTCCGCTCTCAGTGTTTCCACGCTGAGGCTCTGCGAGGGGCGCGCTGCACGGGAGGAGGAATCGTGGCGCTCCAAGGCAGGTGCAGGCGCGCAGTTGACAACGATGGAGTCTGTGTTTCAGGATCGCTGGCAGACAGGATGTGGAATGTTCCCAGTGCAGACATGACAAGTGTTTGAGGTGCTGGATACACTGATCGCCCTGGTCTGCTCACTGCACCCTGCATGTGTCCACTGACACGCTACATTTACCCCTCAAATATGTACACTTTTGTGTCAATTAAAAGTTTTTTAATAAAAGATTTAAAACCTTGTTAGTTTAGCTGGGAAGTTTTTCATCATTAATTTGCATAGAAAATTAAGATATGTTATACTCTTCATCTAAAGCTTTTTACTTTAGTAATGGTATCCTATAAAATACATTATCTGATTTCTAAAATTATGTTTAAAAATTTGGGAATAATTTTCCATTAACTAAGAATGCATTTTGGAAATATTTATTGTACAACTAACAGTATCCTGCAACTTGACTTTTGTTCCTTTCAGCAAAATGAACTTAGACAAAAATGCTTCCATCTGCAGAGGTTATTGTGACTATTAACACCTTACCAAGCACATTCGGTAGAGATAACAAGTCTAAGACTGTTTTATACTGTTCGATCAAACAGGGACATTTTGGTCAAATCACAGAATTTCTATGACAGTGTTATTTTCGTTCCAAAACAAGGCTCCTACCACAGGATGAAGCTTGAGGAGGTGCTGGGATTCTTCCGGGAGAGGCAGCGCTCAGTCAGGCTGTGTCCTTGCCCAGGGAAAGCCGCAGCACAGCCGGTGGGCACCAGGTTTCTTTCTGGGACAACGAGGGAGTTCGACATCAGACGGTGGCGATGACTGCTCGATTCTGTGATCAGATTTGAAACCTCGGAGCTGTGCGCCATTAATGGGGCTTTTACGACACGTGGATTCTATCTCAATAAAGCTATTATTTTTAAAAAGTTGTGAGCTTCAGCCGGCGCCGCAGCTCACTAGGCTAATCCTCCGTCTTGTGGCGCCGGCACACCAGGTTCTAGTCCCGGTCGGGGCGCCAGATTCTGTCTCGGTTGCCCCTCTTCCAGGCCAGCTCTCTGCTGTGGCCCCGGAGTGCAGTGGAGGATGGCCCAGGTGCTTGGGCCCTGCACCCCATGGGAGACCAGGAGAAGCACCTGGCTCCTGGCTTCGGATCAGCATAGTGTGCCAGCCGCGGCAGCCAATGGAGGGTGAACCAACAGCAAAGGAAGACCTTTCTCTCTGTCTCTCTCTCTCACTGTCCACTCTGCCTGTCAAAAAAAAAAAAAAAAGATTAAAAAAAAAAGTTGTGAGCTTCCTGAAATAATATCCCAAAGCCCATGTCCCCTGACCACGAGTCTCTGTGTTCTCCATACTCAGTGTTTCATGGCTCGCTTAGAACCTGATACGAATAAATCAACCCAAGAGTTGGCTCTGGGAAAGATTACTGAAATTGCTAAATCCCAAGTTAGGAAGAATAAACATCGAGAATGAAGAGAGACAACCATTACAGAGTCTACACACAGCAGAATGATCTCAAGAAGATGTTATGAAGCGCTTCACGACCATCAATCTGAAATTTTAGATGAAGTGGGCGTAGTCTCAGAAAACAGAAAAGCAACCAGTGAAGTCACAAGGAGAACCTGAGGCTTTCACAACTCTTCCGCTAACCCAGGAATCCTGCATCTCCTCCCAGCTCTCCCTCTCACTCTGCCTGCCACTCCCCTGCACAAAACCCCAGGCCCAAGTAAATCCCAACGGGGCCGAGGGACAGAAAAGCCAGGTGCTCCCGGCAGCTTTTCTGAGACCAGTGTGGCCGTGACCTCAGAGCATGACAAGAATTTCAGAACCAAACAGGCCAACCTTCCCCGTGCACACGAGTATAAATTCTGTGACCAAGACATTAGCAAAGCAGACGTAGCAGTGCACCAAACGGAGAACAGGATAAAATCGTGCGATTGATGGAGAGAAATCATTTAAGATAAATTAAACCCACCCATGATACAGAAAGAAAGAAAGAAAAGACAACTCAGGAATCTTCACTGTCCGGATGAAGAAGAACATTTTGAACCATAGGCACATGGCAGGACATCATACTCATAGTCAAGGGTATTTTTTAGAATGTATTTAGCAGTGAAACGTTGAAGTAACTCCCCTGAGATCAGAGCACACAGACAGTCTACACTGCCACACACAGACTGTCTACACCCCACACCCAGCAGCCCCTGGCAATGGAGGCAAAGAAGGGTACCGCTGCTGCCATGTGCAGGCAGCATGATTGCATATGTAGAAAACAAAAACTGTCAGAATCAGAAAGGATTTAAGCAAAAAAAGTTGTTAGGAGTTGAATATTTGAAAAATCAGGTACATTTCCACATACCATCAATAATCAGAAAGTAAAATATGAAAGCAGATATTGATATTATCATAAAATTCCAAATGCTCAAGACCAAATCTGAAAATACACATACTGGTCATACAGAGAGAGCAACCTAATTAAATGGGGCTATACCATGTTCATGGATTAGAAAACTTATTATAAATGCATCAATTATCACGAAATTAATCTATAAATTCAAGGCTATCCCAATAAAAATTCCAGCAGGATTTTCTGTGATAATTGACCAGCTGATTCTGCATGGAAATACAGAGTACTGAGAATAGCCAAGACAATCTTCAAAAAAAAAATTGACAAGGTAGAAGGACTCTATCTACGAGATATCAAATTCATCATAAAGCGTTAGTAAGCAATGCAATGCTTTTGTGCAATGTCGGAAAACTAGGTCAAGAAACCAGAATAATGAGTTCAGGTCCACCCACACACGGATAGCTGATGAAAGGTAGCCACACTGGGGAGCAGTGTACGATTATTTTACTCACTAGATGATGCTCCGAAAAATTGGATATCAACATGGAAAAATAGAAATCCCTTCTCGGAAACTGTACACAAAAGTTAAGTCTAGATATACAGTTTACCTGAATGCAGAGGGTCAGATGATTATATGAGAGAAAACCTTTATGATTTGGGGACTGAGAATTTCTCAAAGGACATTAAACAATACTCACCATAAAGGAAAAGATCAGTAAGTTAGACTACATGAAAATTGGAAAGTACTACTGAGAGGCAAAGGGAAGCCACAAGTCATACAGTGGTTGTAGAGAAGTTTGTATCCAGAAGACAGCAATGCGCCTACAATAATTGAGGACAGACAGACAACCGAACAGAAAGATAAGCAAGAGGTTGAAGACATCGTAAATCATGGATATCCAGATGGTGAGATGTGATAAGATGGGGCTGGCACTGTGGCGCAGCCGGTTAAGCTGCTGCCTGCAGCACTTATGGGTGCCAGTTCGAGTCCCAGCTGCTCTACTTCCAATCCAGCTCCCTGCTAATGCACCTGGGAAAGCAGTGGAAGATGGCCCACGTCCCTGGGCCCCTGCACCCACTTAGGAGACCCAGAAGAAGCTCCTGGCTCCTGGCTTTGGATCAGCTCAGCTCCAGCCATTGCGGCCATTTGGGGAGTGAACCAGCAGATGGAAGACCTCTCTCTCTCTCTCTCTCTCTCTCTGCCTTTCTCTGTAACACTGCTTTTCAAGTAAAATAAATAAATCTTTTAAAAAGTGTGATAAGATGGTGTTTCATTAGCAGTGAGGACAGCGTGAACTGGAACCTGAAATACGCAGGTGGAAAAGGCTGACAATGCTGACAAGGCCGAGACAAGGCTGGTGGGAACGCAAAGTGACACAGCAGAGGTGTGGCACTGGTTACCACCGCGTGCATGTGTGCGCCGCAGGCCCCAGCACGCCACCCCGGAACCCCAGGCTGCTCACAGAGACACACGCACATCCGTCCCCCGCAGGGGTCTTCATGGAAAAAATCCAAACGTGCACACACGGTAGAAATCACGGTCGAGTGTCAGTGGGGTATGGGGCCCCGTCCCTGCAAAGGAACTGGCGCGTCAGAACCAGCAAAATGGATCTTTCACACACACATGAACATGTGCACACACACACGAACATGTGCACACACACGAACATGTGCACACACACATGAACATGTGCACACACACGCACACACACATGCACACACTCTGTGTGATTCTTCATCAGCTTCAAAAGTGGCAAACTCGTGGATGACGCCGGAGGTCAGGGCGATGTTTCCCCGCCAGGGAATGGCGGTGTGCCTGGTTTCTGGGGGAGGTAACTTTCTGTGGTTTTTAAATCGGGGGGTACGCGCCAGTGTCAGCTGAACTGCACCATTGTGATGCTTCCTTTGTGTGCTCACCATAAACGTGGTGGAGAATGCAATCCATTGTTGCTATAGCAACGTTACTAGGAAGGGGAGACCGAGCTGGGAGGAGAGGTGTCGGCAGCAGTACTGGCCTGTCTTCCCGAGGATGACGGACGCAGGACACAGAAGACAGAAAACGGCTTTGGTAGCGGACACCCCCGGGGGGTGAGAGCCACCACAGGTGCAGGGTGCCACCGGTCCCGACTGGAGCCACCAGATGGCCCGAGCCCTGACTGTGTCTCACGGGCGACTTGGTGCGCAGGTGGCCAGGCCCAGGCATTTGCACGGGTGAGCCCGCGCACGGGCGAGGACTGTGCGTGGCATCTTTCCTGCTCCGTCCTCCGTCCTCTGCCTGAGTCAGCTGGGCATGCCCGTTCATTACTCTCATGCTTCCTCCAAAAATATGTACTCGTGGATTCGGAATGACTGTGCGCTCTCATCTGAGAAAATTGTAAGCTGAAAAGCAATAATTCGGATTTCTGTCTCTGAGCTGTCTCCTGAGGTAACGTCTGTCCCTCAGTGCCGGCTGCGTGGGATCTGCCACTGACTCTGGGATGTTTCCTGTGGTAACAGCTGCTGGATCTCTCCCAGGGAGTTACAAATGCCCGCAAACGCTGGCTACCTGGTTTGTCGTCAGATAACCTTGAGAACGCCACTCCGCACCGAAACGTTTTGTCCGGGTTAATTACTGTTGCTTTCCAAGAACACTCTTTTTCAGTGGTCAGAACGGGAACTTTCTGTCCGTTGACGCCTGCTCACTAACGGCACCTTTTCTCCATCTAGGCTGTAAAGGGGACGTCTTGCCGCGTCACCTCTCGTGTGTTTTCAGCCAGCCGCACACGCGGGTCGGGAGCCACACTCGGCGAGAGGCGGGCTGGGCCTGGCTCCCAGGAGGAGGTCTGCCTCCCGGCTCGGAACCTCCACGTCTGCTCTCCGGTCATTCCACAGCGCGGTGGCCCCGCCACAGGGGCTGCCTGCGGGACGCAGAGCTGTGGTGTAGAAAGTGGCACACGACCAAACACTCAGACGCACCTTTCCGCAGGCGGCGTTCACCCTCCGGTGTTGTCTCTCAGGGCCAGTAAACCAGACGGCAGCGCTGAGGAAGCCAGCAGTCTGGCCTCAGTCTTTGGGGCCCCTCCGTGCGTTTCCTGTCTTCAACAATGGTTCCCGGTTAGACACTTCCTCACTCCGCCCCGGGCGGGACCCAGAGGTTTCTCTGCCTGTGCTCCTGTGCACCCTCCTGGACGGCGGCTCCTTCTCCTCCACAGTTCACCGTGATCTTGTTTTCTTCACTAACTATGAGAAATTAACAGCTACAATTGACTCTCAAAAATAATTATGGAGCTGACAGGGCTAATCTCTGGACTCCAGATGCAAATCTAGAACCAGATAAACATCTCCTAACTAGCTGCTGGGATTAATTTTGTAAGGACAGAATTACAGAGAGAGGTAGAGACAGAGAGAGAGAGAAGGAGAGAGAGGTCTCCCATCGGCTGGTTCGCTCCCCAAATGGCCGCTGATCGCACTCAGTCCCTGACTGCGAGCCCCCGCACCTCCTGCACCCCTGCCACCCAGAGACGCCTCCTGCACTCCTGCCACCCAGAGACGCCTCCTGCACCCCTGCCCCAGAGACGCCTCCTGCACCCCTGCCACCCAGAGACGCCTCCTGCACCCCTGCCCCAGAGACGCCTCCTGCACCCCTGCCACCCAGAGACGCCTCCTGCACCCCTGCCACCCAGAGACGCCTCCTGCACCCCTGCCCCAGAGACGCCTCCTGCACCCCTGCCACCCAGAGACGCCTCCTGCACCCCTGCCACCCAGAGACGCCTCCTGCACCCCTGCCCCAGAGACGCCTCCTGCACCCCTGCCACCCAGAGACGCCTCCTGCACCCCTGCCACCCAGAGACGCCTCCTGCACCCCTGCCCCAGAGACGCCTCCTGCACCCCTGCCACCCAGAGACGCCTCCTGCACCCCTGCCACCCAGAGACACCTCCTGCACCCCTACCACACAGACAGGCCCACAGCTGTGGCTGCCTCCCCCGCTGTGGCCCCTGGGGTACTTTGAGGCAGAGGGGGTTAGAGCCGGGCCTTTCGTGGCTGTCCTGTGACGTCCCCCTCCAGGAGTCAGCAACCCTGAGACCGCAGTGGCTCAGCACAGCTTCAGGTCTCCCTGGCAAACTGGGAAATGCAGATCCTGTGGGACCCAGTGACCCTGCAGGGCCTGGGCTGGGCCAGGCTGTGGGGGCTGTGGTCCCTCCAGGACCACACGGGCGTTGCCACAGTCGCCGTGGCAAGCAAGGCCGGGGCTGTGCCTCCCACTCCAGTCACCCCCCCACCCCGCCCCGGTGCCACCTCACCGACCAAAACAAATCACACGGCCACGCCTGACCTCACAGGGGGGCCAGGCGAAATCCCGCGTGCTTCCGGGAGCAAAACCAGACCCAGAAACCAGTGGGAGCGTCTGCAGAGCTGTCCGGAGGAGGGAGAGCAGCAGCAGGCCGGTGGCACGGGGCATGGCCTGCCTGCGCTTCCGTGTGGATGCTGACTGGGCTGGCTTGGCTCTGTGTGCCACGGCGTCACCAGGAGAACCGAGCCAGGACCTTGTGGGGGAAGATTGGAACCACTTGTGCTGGGGAGGGAAGGCGCCCAGAACCGGCTGAGAGGGGCTGGCTGCAGGAGGAGGGGCCAAGGGGTGTGCAGAGAGGAGGGGGAGGGAGAGGCAGAGGGTTGAGGAGCTGCCCGAGTGGGCAGTGGGAGAGCAGCCCAGCAGGACGGCCCGGGGTGTGTGCTGGGGTCTGGGACACGGGCCAGCGGGAAAGGGCACAGGCTGTAGCTCAGCCGCTCCCCCTGTCAATCAGGTCAGATCAAAGGCTGAGAACCCTGGTGGGGGGCCTTCAGGGGTTTGAGTGGAAGTCCTAACGCAGGCCTCTTAACTGTTAAGAATATGCAGGAAAATGAGAATTTGATGATTTTGCGGCACCACTGTTTCTTCTTCGCACTGTCCCGTGAATGGCAGCGGCGCAGGAGACGGGCTCAGCCCCGGCCCCGTGACCCCTCAGCCCAGCGCTCTCTCACGGCAGTGCCTCTGATCACGCATGTGCGCATGTGCCCCATTTCCCTGTGGGTGCGGTGACAGGAGGAGGACGGGGAGGCAACGTCACAGCGAGACCCTGGAAAAGCCATAGTCTCAAGGTCAAAGGGACCCGGAAGGTCGGTGAGCCAGCAGTCCCCCGACCCCGTGGGTAGCAGGCTCAGCAGGGAGACTGAGCAGCAGGGGCTCTCCCTGCGGTTCCTGCTCGCTTCTGTGTCGGGCATTGGCTTGGACACACGCGGACGTCTTTTTAAAGGGTCCTCGGAGATTTGAACACTAACTTGATGGTGGCTGATTGTAAGGAATTACTGTTCTTCCTCGAGGTATGACGGTGATGCAAGGACAACATTTCCAGGATCCTTACCCTCTGAAGTTACATCCGCAACCCTTCTAATGAAGCTGCTTAAACTCTGCGGGGCTTTTTAAAAATGTATTTATTTATTTGAAAGTCAGAGTTACACACAGAGAGAAGGAGAGGCAGAGAGAGAGAGAGAGAGAGAGAGAGAAAGGTCTTCCATCTGCTGGTTCACTCCCAATTGGCCGCAATGGCAGGAGCTGTGCAGATCTGAAGCCAGGATTCAGGAGCTTCTTCCAGGTCTCCCACGTGGGTGCAGGGACCCAAGGACTTGGGTCATCTTCTACTGCTTTCCCAGGCCACAGCAGAGAGCTGGATGGGAAGTGGAGCAACAGGGACTGGAACAAGTGCCCGCATGAGATGCCGGCACTGCAGGCGGTGGCTTTACCTGTTACACCACAGCACTGGCCCCTAAACTAACTCTGGTTTTGTTTTTAAAATAATCCAGGCGTGGGAGCAGAAGGAGGAGGCTGACTGAAACAGGTGTGTGAGAACTTTGCGACTTGGTTCCAGGTGGGCCCGGAAGCACTGACAGGGTCCCTGCTGTGTGGAGCCTGCAGTTTCCATAACAAATCCCACCTGCGGGGAAGTCTCCTCACTCAGACCCCGCAGGTGCGCCAGGCCCCACTCCAGTGGTGCTGGCCGACACCCACCTGTTGGCCTTCGTCCAGTCCCTGGTGGGGCTGGAATCAGGAAGCGTTTACTGAAATCAGGCACTCGGAATGAGGGAAGCGAAGTGCTCTGAGTCGCGCGGCCGACCTTCTGGAAGCTCAGGGTGGCGCCCAGGGTCTGCCCGAGGAGCTCAGAGACAGCGCTCCGGCGCCCTCCGCACTCCTTCTCCAGAAACCTCGTGGACGCAACTCGGAGCGCTCCCTTCCGGCTTTTGCCCAATGGCTGCATTGTGATTTATTTTTATTTTTCAGATTCATTTATTTAGTTTAAAGTCAGAGTTAGACACAGAGAAGGAGAGAGAGAGAGAGAGAGAGAGAGAGAGAGAGAGAGAGGTCTTCCATCTGTTGGTTCACTCCCCAGATGGCCGCAATGGCCAGAGCTGTGCTGATCCAAAGCCAGGAGCCAGGAGCTTCTTCTGGGTCTCCCAAGGACTTGGCCATCGTCCACTGCTTTCCCAGGCCACAGCAGAGAGCTGGATCAGAAGTGGAGCAGCCGGGACTGGAACTGGCGCCCTTATGGGATGCCAGTGCTGCAGGTGGCACCTTTACCCGCTGCACCACAGCGCCGGCTGTGATTCACACTTGTGTGGTGTTACCTCTGTTCATTCCACTTGACATCTGAAAACTATCAGTGACGGGTGTGTCTCTTACATCCTGGAACGTCCGTCCCCAGCCGTCCTCTCTCGAAGTGCGCTGTGCTGCCATTCCTCTTGCCCTGGGAGTTCTGGTCTGACCCAGCAAGGCTCCCGGCCGCGGCTCCTGTCCCTGAAGGATTCGCACTTCCAGAAGCGTTCCTGTCTCTCCAGGCTGCTCTCCGCACGCACTTGCCCCATCTCCTTCTTCCTATTGGATTTTCCTGTGTCAATCACTCAGCTCCATCATTTCTAGGACTCCTAATTGGCTCTCTTTAATGCGTCCCTGCCTTCTTCCTGCCAGCTCTCCGTAGCCGCTGGCCCCTTCTCCGCGTGCCGACCTCCCGGCTGCAGAGGCTTCCGTGAAGCGCCTTCCCCGGGGCTGCGGTGCGGTGGCTCCTGCACCGGCTTGCGCAGGTGCTTCGGGACTTCAGCTGCTCAGCTCATCTTAGGCGAGTCTCTCTGTCCTGCTCTCTCTCTCCTGGCGTCTCTGCCCACTCCTCCCCCAGCTGACACCAGCCCTGGTGCAGGCATCAGTGGTGCTCCCTGGCTGGTTTAGCCCACGCCTGGTGAGCAGACCGGGGCCACGGCTCTCTCAGGCACGCGGCTTCAGCCAGCCGGCACCACAGGCCCGGGTCTTTCCACCCTGCTGGCGGCAGGACTGCGTGCTTGGGGTCCAGGCTCCAGCAGCACCGCTCCTTCTGCCCCTCCCCCGGGGGCTCCTCGGCCACGCCTGGTGGTCTCTGGCACCCCTAATTCGGCGTGTTCCCCACTTTCCAGCTCTGGCCGCTGTGTTCAGTGCAGGGTGCTTCCACACCCGCGGCTGCTGCACCGTCCATCGAACAGGACTCCCTAAGCCGGCTGTCACTTCTTCTGGAGGCATGGCCGATGTCAGGAGGGTTCAGATGCAGGGCATTTCCAAAGCCAGCCCTGTAATTGGCACCTTCGCCGAGAGCTGGTAGATCCAGGGGAGGTTTTGCTCCAAGGGAGCCCGCGCACACTCCACGTTTGGGTTTTCCAAGGCTCCATTTCTTGTGTCCCTTCGCTCTTTCTGCTGGCGAACCATTGAGAGTATCTTTCCCTTCACCTGGTGGGTGTTTTAAACTTGCTTAAATAAAATGCCATGGGAGTTTGCTTTTTGAAATACTGATTTTCTGGCAAAATTACACACATACTGCAAGCAGCATGGATACCGTAGAAATGTCTATGCGCTGTGACGTCAGCTGGGGATGGACTGGATTCTGAACCCTGCCCATGGTCGCCTTGGCAGGGCCACATAAAGTGAGTCTGGGGGCCTGACACGGCTCCGTGTCACCTACCCCACCCGGGGGAGAACGCCCAGAGGGCTGATGGAAACACCCAGGGTCCCCACTGTGGGGTCACGGCCTGGTCAGCACGGGCCGTGGTGGCGGCGAGACGGGAAGAGCAGCCTGCAAGCACAGCCACCCTCGCCATAGACCCAGGCACTCGGAACACCAGGCTGCGGTGCTGGAAGTGGTGGCGGGATGAGGGGAACAAGGGTGCGCCCCTCCCACACCCCAGATTCAAGGTAGGCTCAGGATCAAAGTGTCAGTTCCGGGGCGGGGGCGGCACCACACCGTGGGGATGAGCTCAAGCGAAGAGATGGTGTTGTTCTGAGGATCCGTTCCCGGGTGGGACTCGGACCCCGAGGGGCTGGGGCCGCCTCATTACCTGCGAGGTCCCATGGGAGAGGAAGAGGAGGCAGGAAGCAGGACTGCCACACTCTGGGACCTGACAAGCCTAGTGACAGCTCACACGACCTGGAGGAAGCAGGGTGACACCGCGCGGTTCCACGTGGAGAAGGTGCGGGGCCCCTGTCCACACACTTGGACCACATCTGCTCCGGCATCATCTGCCGAAAGGCCCGTCTCCCCTGCATTCCGGTAAGAACCGTGCTCCTGGATTTAAAGGGCTTCTCCTTCAGCCACCACCCCTCCAACCCCAGCGCTGTGGTAGGGTACAAGCTGCTGGCTACCCTGCTCAGCCACCCGAGTCCTTCTAGGAGGACACGGCCAGCTTTTGTTACAAATAGGTGAGGTGACTGCCCGCGTTGCGGCACAGTGGTGGAGCTGCCGTGGGTGATGCTGGCATCCCGACTTGGGCGCAGATTCCGGTCCCGGCTGCTCCCCTTCCCATCCAGCTCCCTGTGAGTGAGCTTGGGAAGGCAGCAGAAGGCGGCCCGAGTGCTTGGGCTCCTGCCACCCATGCAGGACACCTGGGTGAATGTCCAGGCTCCTGGCTTGGCCTGGCCTTGGCCTGGCTGCTGCAGCCTTTGGGGGATTGAATCAGCGGATGGCAGATCTCCCTCTCCCTCCCTCCCTCCCTCTCTCTCTCTCTTTCAAATAAATAAGATCTTTAAAAATTATAGTAAAAAGTAAGGGGCCGGCACTCTGGCGAAGTGGTAAAGCCGCCACCTGCCGTGCCAGCATCCCACATGGGCGCCAGTTCATGTCCCGGCTGTTCCACTTCTGAACCAGCTCCCTGGTAATGGCCCACATTCCTGGGCCCCTGCCTCCTGTGTAGGAGACCAAAAGCCAGGGCTCCTGGCCTCAGCCTGGCTCAGTGCTGGCCATCGCAGCCATCGGGGAGTGGGCCAGCAGGCGGAAGAGCTCTCCCTGCCTCTCCCTCTCTCTACGTAAATCTGATTGTCAACGGTAAACAAATACATAACCTGGAGTCTGCCTGAGCCTCAGGAACACGGGCCGCGGTGAGGGGAGCTTCGTCCGGCGATCAGTGCTTCTCCACGCGCGGAGCAGAACAACACACCCCACCGACGCCTCTGCGATGTCTTTCTCTTTGTGCAAAGCTGGATCAACAACACTGGCAAAGGAGAGCCTGGCTCCGAGCTTTCTAGAAGAACTGGCTGGCTGGGCTCTCCCTGCCGGGCCCCTGCCCACAGCTCACCCTGAGAGTCCCTGATTCCTATCGTTCCGTCCTCGCACTTCGCTTCCTGCTAAAGATGACTGACACAACCATGAGGCTGAACTTTCAAAGCTTTGGCTACTTTACAGAGAGACGGAACGGGCTGCTCGCGTGGGTCACCGAGCGGGGCTGACCGTGCCCACAGCTGCTGCACTCATCTTCTTGCTGGGACCGCCTACTAGCAGGAGCCTGTGAAAGTTGGGAGGAAAAGGTCTTTCATATTTGGTCTAGGAACCTGGCTCTCATAATACTGTATTCTAAAAGTGTTTTTTCTTTGGAAGGCAGAGTGGACAGTGAGAGAGAGAGACAGAGAGAAAGGTCTTCCTTTAACGTTGGTTCACCCTCCAACGGCCGCCGCGGCTGGCGTACCGCACTGATCCGAAGCCAGGAGCCAGGTGCTTCTCCTGGTCTCCCATGGGGTGCAGGGCCCAAGCACTTGGGCCATCCTCCACTGCACTCCTGGACCACAGCAGAGAGCTGGCCTGGAAGAGGAGCAACCGGGACAGAATCTGGCACCCCGACCAGGACTAGAACCCGGCGTGCCAGCACTGCAGGTGGAGGATTAGCCTAGTGAGCCGCAGCACCAGCACTTTGAATGTTTTTCAAAGATTTATTTATTTATTTATTTGAAAGTCAGAGTTACACAGAGAGAGAAAAAGCAGACAGACAGAGAGAGAGAGCTGCTTTACTCCCGAATAGACCGCAATGGCGGGAGCTGCACTGATCCAGAGCCAGGAGCTTCTTCCAGGTCTCCCGTGGCCGCCTCACGAGCTCCAGGCTTGGTAGCGCTGGTGCCGCTCTCTCGCTGCGCTGCTCGGCGTCCCAGAGCAGGAACTGGAGCCCGCACACTCCTGCTTCCTGCAGCACTTCTTGAACGCCATGGAAATCTGCTCCGAAACGTGTCCATCGGGCGCGGCAGCGCTCGAACAGACGCCCACGCCGGGTCTCTTCACTCTTGTTTGCGTAGCAGAATTCGCGTGCGGCTCGGAGGCTGTCCCGGGGTCCTGAACAACAGTGTTCCTGGAGGAATTTGTCAGCCTGAGATTTTCACTGCCGAAATCTGTGCCGGTTCTGTCATGAGCCAAGAATCACAGGCGCCCTATGCATTTCAGGATTTAGATATCTTTTAATTTACAAAGTATTTATTTACTTGAAAGACAAAGTGAGAGGGAGAGAGACAGAGAGAGAGAGGTCTTCCATACACTGGTTCACTCCCCAACTGGCTTCAACAGCCTGGTCTGGGCCAGGCCGAGGCCAGGAGCCAGGACGCCCATCGCAGTCCCCCGTGAGGGGCAGAGGCCCAAGCACCTGCCTCCCTGGGCGCATGAGCGGGAGGGCGGTGGCGTGGCTGGGAGCGGAGCAGAGTTCTGACGTGGGATGCCGGCCTTGCAGGTTGGGGTGTGACTGCCTACGCCACAACGCCAGCCCCTCCGGTTGCTTTCAACCCCGGGACAGGAAGCCAGGGTTGCGGTTTGGAGCCTGACGCTCCCCTCCAAGGAGTGCGAGGACGGACTGTGCCCGGTCAGCGCCGTGCAGAGCCCTCGCTGTGTCCTGCGGGTCACATGTGCTGTGCATTTTTTTTTTTTATGACAAGCAATGCGGCAGGGAGTCCTCACCTAGTTCCTAGCAAGACTGAAACTGCACGACCTCTGTTTTTCCTATCAGTTTTTCTTTTGAATTTTAACTTTTTTATTCATATATCAGCATGCACTTTGGCCATCGGCGATCTAATGGCCAGCTCTGCTAAGCTAATTTATTCGAGGAGCCCTGACCTTATTGATAGCAGCCTCACGGCCAGCTCAGATGGCACCGTGGCCGGTGGGCCGCGGGCCGGAAGGGGCCAGGCTGCGGAGTCCTGCGCTGCGCCGACGCTGACGCTGGCGCTCAGCACTGCCAGGACCCAAGTCTGCACGGGAGCCCCAGGACACAAAGGAGCAGAGTGCCAGAGCGTGGCGGGGGCACTCCCACACAGACGCTTTCCTGGCCGCCGCCGCACGCGCTCCGCGCACCAGGACTGGGGCTGCATTGAAGAGTTCAGCCCCCATGGCACGGGTTCAACACCTCCGCTTTTCCGCTGAAAAGACTCCTTATGTGGCCGCCCTGTCCCAGTGCTGCAGAAAAGAAACCGGGGGACAAAAAGCAGCAGGGAGGGTGCAGTTCTCTTCTCTCCCACAAAAGAAGAAAGCCAATTGGTGCAGAGAGGAGCGATCTGGACCGTGGAAGAGGAAAAGTAATGACGAGAAGAAAGGGGCTTTGTCAAACGCAGCTTAGCGGGTTCACAGCCTCAGCCTCCGTGTTTCAAAGGTGAAGGCGAGGCAGGCAGAGGAGAAGCCGGCGCCACCGGAAGGAGCTCGGTGCGCGGGAGATGCCCCTGCCGCGGGCTCTGCAAACAAAGCCGGGACACGGGAAAGGACCCCACGACCGCGAACTTGCCACGGAAAGTAATTCTAGGTTTCCAGGTCCACGGGGTCTCACGGGATTCACTGTTCTTCAAATATTTTATTTAATTTATTTGAAAGTCAGAGGTACAGAGAGGGAGGAACACAGAGAGGTCTTCACCCACTGGTTCACTCCCCAAAAGACTGCAACAGCCGGAGCTGTGCCGATCCGAAACCAGGAGCCAGAGCTTCTACCAGGTCTCCCACGTGGGTGTGGAGGTCCAGGCACTTGGTCCACCTTCTGTGCTTCTCCACCCCAGGCCATTAGCAGGGCACAGGTTAGGAAGTGGAGCAGCCGGGACTGGAAACGGTGCCCACCTGGGGTGCCAGTGTGGTGGGCGGAGGCTTTCCCGTTAGGCCGCAACGCCCACCCCTGCCTACAGGATCTAAAATGATGCTGACGTGGCGGTTTCCGGGGCTCAAGGGGAGACACCAATTCTTTCTCGCACCCACCCCCATCATGTATGGTTTTAACGTGTGGCCCACTACCTGCGTCTGTGGAGTGTGTGCAGATGTAACACTCTGTCAAGTTCATGGAGAACAGAATAAAAAACAAGTTTATTTTGGGGCAAAAAGTGTTTTGAAAGCCATGCAAGTTGGGTTCAAAAAGTTCATGGAAAATACTTATGCAAGAAAAAACTCAGCAAGGACTTAAAAACATTTTTGTGCAGAACTTGATCTTTTAAGGTCATTTCCTGCGCACTGCTGAAGCGCCCTGTCTGTGAGAAGACGTGTTTTGATAGGCACGGAGGAGCTGGACACTCCCTCTGCACAAGCTGCCCGGGAAGGCGGCCGGACAGCGGGAGGCATTCCGGGAACACCGGGAGGCGGAGGAGGCACGCCTCTGCAAACACTGCGAGGTTCTCAAAACATTATCTCTGAAACGCACTCCCCGGCCGTGGTTTGTCTTCCTCCGGCAAAGGTCTCCTTTGATTTGACCCCGACAGAATGCCAGTCGCTGTGGAACCCACACATAAATAATCAGGGGACAGCCCGGGGAGGGCGGGGCCGGGCGCCGGAACAGAGGCCCCTTTGTGTTCTGGTACCTGGTGGAGCAAGGGCCCCGGGAGGCGGATGTGGACTTCCACGCGCGCCCGTCTCTTCCGCCGTGGCTGCCCACATCCACGTTAGCAGCTCAGGGTTTTGTGAAACTTCTCCCATGAGGCGTCAGGCTGAAACCTGCTTCTAGATGAAGCCGGAACCAAATGTAGTGATGAAAACATCAGCCTCGAGTTATTAACTATATAAGATTCCTTAGTTTGGAGTTGGCATGAACAAAAACTGATTAAGTATATTAATGTATCACTTTATTTATTTTTTTAAGATTTATTTACTTATTTGGAAGTCAGAGTTATACAGAGAGAGAAGGAGAGGCAGAGAGAGAGAGAGAGAGAGAGAGAAGGGTCTTCCATCCACTGGTTCACTCCCCAAATGGCCACAACTGCTGGAGCTGGGCCGATGTGAAGCCAGGAGCCAGGAGCTTCTTCCAGGTCTCCCACACGGGTGCAGGGCCCAAGCACTTGGGCCATCCTCTGCTACTTTCCCAGGCCACAGCAGAGAGCTGGATTGGAAGTGGAGCAGCTAGGACTTGAACCAGCGCCACAGGGGATGCTGGCACTGCAGGTGGCGGCTTTACCCGCTACACCACAGTGCCGGCCCCAGTGTATCACTTTATTTTAATAGAGTTTGAGTTCAGGAGGATGGGCCCAGTTTGTGGAGCTGCACATGCGGGAGGGAGCGTGCGGCGCGCACACGAAACATCTGCTTTGTCCAGCAAGCGTGCAGAACCCAGCACCCAGGAATACTCAGTTAAAGCTTGGTCACGAGGCACTAGACTGCACAAGGCCGAGACAGCCATGTTGGACCACAGTACTCTCCCACAAACATCAGCCACGGTCCGCGGCTCAGCTGTTCAGAAACCACTTGAGATGCCCGTGTCCCTTGTTGGCGTACCTGCTTTGAGTCCCACATCCACTTCCCACTTCCTGCTGACACGCGTCT
Source organism: Oryctolagus cuniculus (assembly GCF_964237555.1). Lineage (NCBI taxonomy): Eukaryota > Metazoa > Chordata > Mammalia > Lagomorpha > Leporidae > Oryctolagus > Oryctolagus cuniculus. The sequence continues at coordinate 1,757,351 of NC_091436.1, read as the reverse complement.
TCGGAAGCCGCAAGCTGTGGCTCGAGGGCTTGGGCTCCTGTCACTCCCGTAGGAGACCTGGGCTGGGCTCCAGGCTCCTGGCTTCAGCCTGCCCATACTTGGCTGCTGCCGGCATTTGGTGGAGTGAACCACTGGATGAAGTTTCTCTCTCTCTCTCTCTCTCTCTCCCCCCTGCCTTTCATATAAAAAACTGCTGAATACAATGTCAAGTGCATGACAGCACAGTTAGCCGTGGAAAAGGGCTGCTGTGTCGCGGCCTGTGGAGAACTTTTTTTTTTTTTTTTTTTGACAGGCAGAGTGGACAGTGAGAGAGAGAGACAGAGAGAAAGGTCTTCCTTTGCCGTTGGTTCACCCTCCAATGGCCGCCGCGGCCGGCGCGCTACGGCCGGTGCACCACGCTGATCCCGATGGCAGGAGCCAGGAGCCAGGTGCTTCTCCTGGTCTCCCATGGGGTGCAGGGCCCAAGCACTTGGGCCATCCTCCACTGCACTCCCTGGCCACAGCAGAGGGCTGGCCTGGAAGAGGGGCAACCGGGACAGAATCTGGCGCCCCGACCAGGACTAGAACCCGGTGTGCCGGCGCCGCAAGGCGGAGGATTAGCCTAGTGAGCCGCGGTGCCGGCCAAAAGACAAGCTGTGGAGAACTCTTGGCAGCGGTTGGGCCACCCTGGCGTCTCGGTCCTAGAGTGGGCGGTGTCAGAGGTGGTTCAGTTAAAATGTCTCTCGTTTCGTGAGTCCAGGGCAAGAAGAGGGGCCCTGGTTGCCTGAAGCTTGGTAGGAAAGACAAACACTGGAGCATGTTTTCCAGAGTTGTTGTCTCTCCCGTGCCGTGTGCAGTCAGCGAAGGCGGCGCCTAAGGAAGATAAAACTTGTGTACTGATTATTCACATGAGCAGAAGCACTTCTTGTGGACTAATGATTGAAGTGCTATGCACTTTAGGAAGCTTATGCACATGCTTATATGCACGGGGAGGGATTGTTTGATTAAACTCGCATGGACTGTGTGCGGCACTAGAAGCTCATCAACGGGGTGGGGGACACCATGCTTGGGTACACAGGCCGCCAGAATCCACATGCCGCAGGCAGGAGAATCAGAGGACGATTACATGGAACTTCAACTTCGGGTGCTGTGAGCAGGGTTCTTCCTTATTTCCCGAGGGAGAACCGCTCTCAGTTTTGGTTTAAAAACCCCGCAGTGACTTTGGAAACCCCAGAGTCCTCATTCAAGGAGCCCGTTTCCAACTGGAACTGGTGAACGGCACCAATACGAGCGCAGTTAGGAGAAGGTGACGGGGCCATCTGTCCGAGAACAACACGGGGAGGGTCAGCTCGCTGTCCTCCAGGTCGTGTGAGTGGGCAGAGGTCAACCGCCAGCTCTCAGCATAAGCTCTGGCTCAGTGGGCGGAGTAAAGCGTGTCACTGCTTTGATGGAGTGTTGGAATGATCCCAAACTAGAGTTGAAGCACAAAGGCTGTGGCAGCTCCTTCCCTGCGGGGCGTGGGTCGGGGCTGAGCTAGCGAGGAGAGCTGCTGGGTTTGTCACGTGGAGACGCTGAGCACGGTGGCCGGGGTCTCGTGGGCGGTCAGGGAGAGGGACGGGGACAAGCAGGGGCAGCAGGAAAGCCTGGAGCTGTGGGGGGAGGGGGAAACGGGCTTTGCACTGCAGGTCCCGGAGGGTTTATTTTATTTTAATTTATAATGTTCCATGAAGAAACAGAAGTGGGTGATGACTAGGGCTGAAATGACAGGTGGTGGAATGAAGTGGAGGTGAGTGTGTGAGGGAACCTCGTCAACTGGACCGCCCCTCGGCCTCATCCTGCTGGCGGTACCGACTGCACCCGGTGCTCACAGATCTGCCACGGCCGCTGTCCTCATGGTAGGACGTGGCCCACGCGTGCCGTGGCTCTGATGATAAATAACGAGATAATCCCAAGGCAGCAGGCACCCGTAGGCGCCACGGGGTGGGCCTCGGCATCCGTGGTTAGCGTGTGCGTGCTTCGGCCATGGCACGCATCTTGACAGACGAGGCCGCGGCGGCGACGGCACCTCCTGCCCCGTGTTCGCTAACAGTCTGACCGTTTGTCGCTTCACTCTGAGAGAGGGGCTGCCACGCTGTCATCACACTGAGACACTGACGGTGGTGATGCGGGAGGCGTCCGGCACCTCCAGTCGGGGCTGGGGTCTCCAATGCCGTTCCCGAGAGCCGAGGGCCGGCACAGTTACGCCTTTTTACATCATCAGTCACGGTTAAAGTCCACCTAAGCAGACAACACATGCAGGAACTCTATCACCTCCCATCTCTGTTTCGGGTTTTGTGGGATTTTCTGTGAACTCAATCACCCATCTACAGCGGCTCCACGTTACTCTGAGGGGCGTTTTGGTTGTGGGCTGTGTTAGGTTGCGTGCTCTGTCCGGGACCGTAACCGCCATAACCGCGGGGCTCAGTGGCCTTTGAGGCTTGTTAAGGGGGTTACCAGCGAGAGGAACGATGGGCTCTCATGAAATGGGAGTGGATTTTAAGGGTCTTCAGGAAGGCGCTCCTGCCAAGTATTCTTGGTGTGGCCGTAACACGCGGGTATGGGAGCTGGTTATGGGTGTAGATCATTGTTAATCTTTTTACTACTGTTTTGGTTACTCTAGATAATTAACCGGTTCCTGGGATAGCTAGTAGTTAGCAGAAGAAATTCTATTTGATTAGGCTTTTTTTTTTAATATTGTTTTATTTATTTGGAAGGTAGACTTACACAGAGAGAGGTATTTTCTATTCACTGGCTCGCTCCCCACATGGCTGAACAGCCCAGGGCTGGGCCAGGCCTGGCTGGAGCCCGGAGCGCCACTGGGGTCTCCCACTGGGGTCTCCCACTGGCGTCTCCCACTGGGGTCTCCCACTGGGGTCTCCCACTGGGGCCTTTGCTGCTGCCCGGGCGCCCCAGCGGGCGGCGGGGTCAGACGTGGGGCAGCCTGGACTCGCCCGGTGCCACAGCGCCGGCCCCGACTGGGCTCTCTCACCCTGACGTCCTCATTCGGAATTAGGTGTTTACGGGGCTGCTTTTTCTAGCTCGTTTAAATCCGACGGAAGTAATGCGTGCTTCGACGTTAACAGCTGGGAAAGGCTCTAAAACTTAAAAAAACGTGTATGAGGACAATTTCCCTCAAGTTCACTGTCCGAGAACTGTGGGGAACGGGCCCGGTCACCTGGGGCAGCTGAGGGGGACGCCGGGGGACCCCGCACCTAATGCCTGTCCCCAGCACCGTCCACCCACCACGCCCAGTCCGTCAGAACCCGGCTCCGGCCGCCGGGCCCACCGAGGGGTCCACGCCCGCCCTCGTCCGCGCTGGGTCCACCGAGGGGTCCACGCCCGCCCTCGCCGGGTCCACCGAGGGGTCCACGCCCGCCCCCGCCCACGCCGGGTCCCACCGAGGGGTCCACGCCCGCCCCCGCCCGCGCCGGGTCCCACCGAGGGGTCCACGCCCGCCCCCGCCCGCGCCGGGTCCCACCGAGGGGTCCCCGCCCGCCCCCGCCCGCGCCGGGTCCCACCGAGGGGTCCACGCCCGCCCCCGCCCGCGCCGGGTCCCACCGAGGGGTCCACGCCCGCCCCCGCCCGCGCCGGGTCCCACCGAGGGGTCCCCGCCCGCCCCCGCCCGCGCCGGGTCCCACCGAGGGGTCCACGCCCGCCCGCGCCGGGTCCCACCGAGGGGTCCACGCCCGCCCCCGCCCACGCCGGGTCCCACCGAGGGGTCCACGCCCGCCCCCGCCCGCGCCGGGTCCCACCGAGGGGTCCACGCCCGCCCCCGCCCGCGCCGGGTCCCACCGAGGGGTCCCCGCCCGCCCCCGCCCGCGCCGGGTCCCACCGAGGGGTCCACGCCCGCCCCCGCCCGCGCCGGGTCCCACCGAGGGGTCCACGCCCGCCCCCGCCCGCGCCGGGTCCCACCGAGGGGTCCCCGCCCGCCCCCGCCCGCGCCGGGTCCCACCGAGGGGTCCACGCCCGCCCGCGCCGGGTCCCACCGAGGGGTCCACGCCCGCCCCCGCCCACGCCGGGTCCCACCGAGGGGTCCACGCCCGCCCCCGCCCGCGCCGGGTCCCACCGAGGGGTCCACGCCCGCCCCCGCCCGCGCCGGGTCCCACCGAGGGGTCCACGCCCGCCCCCACCCTCGTCCTTGCCGGGTCCCACCGAGGGGTCCACGCCCGCCCTCGCCCGCGCCGAGCCCCACCGAGGGGTCCACGCCCGCCCCCGCCCGCGCCGGGTCCCACCGAGGGGTCCACGCCCGCCCACGCCCGCGCCGGGTCCCACCGAGGGGTCCACGCCCGCCCACGCCCGCGCCGGGTCCCACCGAGGGGTCCACGCCCGCCCTTGTCCTTGCCGGGTCCACCGAGGGGTCCACGCCCGCCCTCGCCCGCGCCGGTCGCGGCTGCTCAGCCCGCCGGGGCCGCGGCACCTCGCCGGGCGGCGCGGAGGTGCGCGTGCGCGCGCGCGCGGGCGGCGGGGGCGCGCACGGCGGGCGCGCACGGCGGCGGGCGGGGCGGGGCGGGCGCGCGGCGCTCGGGCGCACCGGCCGGCGGGGCTGAGCGCGGGGCTGAGGTGCGGCGCGGGGCCGAGGCCGCGCTCGGCGGACGACGCGGAGGCCGAGCCCGGGCGGAGGCCGCGGCGGGCGGCGGGGCGGCGGCGGCGCGGACCCGTGGGCCCGGCGTTCCCCCGGCCCGGCCGGCGGGGAGGCGGCGGCGGGGACCATGTCGGCCGGCGGCCGCGACGAGGAGCGGCGGAAGCTGGCCGACATCATCCACCACTGGAACGCCAACCGGCTGGACCTGTTCGAGATCAGCCAGCCGACCGAGGTGAGCGCGGCCGGGCGGCGGGGCGTGGGGGAGGGGCGCGCGCGGGGAGGGGGCGCGGGACCCGCCGGCCGCCCCTCCCCCGCCGGCCGCCCCGGGACGCGCCCTCCGCGCGCGGGCCCGCCGGCCGCCCCACGCGCGGCCCGGCGCCCACCTGCGCCCTGGCTCCGCACACCTGGCCCGGCGCGCGCGGAGGCGGGCCTGGGCCTGGGGCGGCCGGCGGGCCGGGCCCGGGCGGTGGGCTGGGGGCGCGGCGGCCGCCCCGCGCCGCCCCCGCCCGGGCGGTCAAAGTGCAGAGGTCGCGGGCCCGCCCGGGGGCGGGGGCAGTGCACCTGCGCCGCGCGGCGGGGCGAGGTGCGGGCCTGGGGAGCGGCCCTTTCTCCTGCTCGGCCGCGCGGAGCCCGCCCCGCACGGGGGCAGCGCGTCGGTCTGCGGCTCGCGGGCAGCAGGTAGCCCGCACGGCGAGCGGCCTCGTGGGCTCCAAGCCCCTTCTCCTGCGAGCCGGGCTGTGCTTGGAGGAGATGTGAGTGTGTTCTGCGTTTTCCGCGACGTCATGCGAGTCCCGGCCCCGCTCCTACCTGGGGCGCGGGGAGTGAACCTCAGTGGGGGCGAGTGAGCGCCGGGCCCAGGGGGACAGCGCTGGGCTCGGGGCAGTGGGCTGGGCCCAGAGGGACAGCGCTCGGGCTCGGGGGACAGTGCTGGACCCAGGGGAACAGTGCTGGGCTCAGGGGACAGTGTGCTGGGCTGAGGGGGACAGTGCTGGCCTGAGGGGGACAGTGCTGGGCTCAGGGAGCAGTGGGCTGAGGGGGACAGTGCTGGGCTTGGGGCAGTGGGCTGAGGGGGACAGTGTGCTGGGCTGGGGGGACAGTGCTGGGCTCGGGGCAGTGGGCTGAGGGGGACAGTGCTGGGCTCAGGGGGACAGTGCTGGGCTCAGGGGCAGTGGGCTGAGGGGGACAGTGCTGGGCTCAGGGGGCAGTGGGCCCAGGGGGCAGCATGCGCAGACCTCAGGCTGGCTCTGGGCGCAGCTCTGCTGTGGTGGCTTCGTGGCTGGGCCCTGCAGACACGTCCACCCCACCTGGGTTGGGAGCAGGGCTCCTGCAAGGGGCGGTGTCGCGGTCCCAGGGTAGGTTGTCTTTCGATGGCGAGTTGGCGGGTGGAACTTGGGACGCGTCCACTTGTGCTTTGTGAGTGGTGTTCAAGTCTGGTCGACAAGAACCATCTTCTCAGCCCGGGAGCAGAATTCCACTTATTCTGGACTTTGTTTGTTTATTTATTTATTTGACAGAGTTAGAGAGAGAGAGAGAGGTCTTTCTTCTGTTGGTTCACCCCCCAAATGGCCACCATGGCCGGCACTGGCCAGGAGCCAGGTGTTTCTCCTGGTCTCCCATGCAGGTGCAGGGCCCAAGCACTTGGGCCATCCTCCACTGCACTCCCGGGCCACAGCAGAGAGCTGGCTTGGAAGAGGGGCAACCGGGACTAGAACCCAGTGTGCCGGCGCCATAGGCGGAGGATTAGCCTACCCTGGGCTTTGAGTTGGTACTTTTTTTTATTTGACAGGTAGAGTCATAGACAGTGAGTGAGAGAGACAAAGGTCTTCCTTCCGCTGGTTCACCCTCCAAATGGCTGCTACGGCTGGCACTGCGCTGATCCGAAGCCAGGAGCCAGGTGCCTCCTCCTGGTCTCCCATGCGGGTGCAGGGCCCAAGCACTTGGGCCATCCTCCACTGCCTTCCCAGGCCACAGCAGAGAGCTGGACTGGAACCCGGCGCCCACATGGGATGCCGGCGCCGAAGGTGGAGGATTAACCGAGTGAGCCATAGCGCCGCCCCTGAGTTGGTACTTTTTAAAAATTCCCAAATAAACACACGGTTCCTGCTAGTTTAAAGGCTCTTTAAGCACCCGATGGAAGCTTGCCCGCTGTTTTCCTGGAGACGTGAGTAGCCGGGGAAGCGACACTGGCCATGGGGTGACCGCGGTGGCACTGCAGGTAGCCGCTAGCGCGTGCAGGGTAGAGGCTGAGCTGAGAGTGGGACGCCCCGGCTCTGCCTCGGCGCCGATGTCTCCGCGTTTCTGCCTTCTAGAAATGATTCGTTAGAATGGGGCTGGAAAGCCTGGTAATCAGATGGTTTTCAGGAAGTAACGTTTGAGCGTTTTCAGTATGTAGTGATTCCCTGTGTCAGGGACACCTCTGTGCTCGGGCGGACTTCAGAAGGTTCGTGGGAAATGGAATGAGAAGATAAACGTGTCCGCTTCGTAGGCTCCATCCCACGTGAGACTCCTCGGGGCCAGGATCCCACGTTCCGTCCTTCCGGGGGCCCTCGTGGCCCAGGTGGTGTCAGTGCAACCTGCATTCCGGGAAAGAAACAGGAGTCAGGGCCGACTCGGGACTGAGACCCCGATGGTTCGCAGGGCCTTGTTGCCCGGAGAGGACCTGTTCCCTGGCCGTGGCCAGGAGCTCTGCTGTGACGGAGCCACTTCCCTCTGTAGCCAGCGCTGCGGCCGGGCCCTGCCCCAGGACCCTGGGTTGAAGGCACGTGTCCCGTCCCATCCTCAGGAGAAACGCTGCAGCAGCCTGCTGCCTCTTGTTGGAAACGCCCATTGGAGGCCCCACTGTGTGTGCAGCTGGTCGGCTCTAAGTTTGTCCCCGGCTAAGCAGTGAGCGTGGTGTCCACTGTGGGTGCCGTGGTGGGCGGTGTTCACCTGGGCACTGAGCATGGTGTCCACTGTGGGTGCCGTGGTGGGCAGTGTTCACCTGGGCAGTGAGCGTGGCATCCCTGAGCCCCTGTGGGTGCTGTGGTGGGCGGTGTTCACCTGGGCACTGAGCATGGTGTCCACTGTGGGTGCCGTGGTGGTGGGCGGTGTTCACCTGGGCAGTGAGTGTGGTGTCCACTGTGGGTGCCGTGGTGGGCGGTGTTCACCTGGGCAGTGAGCGTGGCGTCCCTGAGCCCCTGTGGGTGCTGTGGTGGGCGGTGTTCACCTGGGCACTGAGCATGGTGTCCACTGTGGGTGCTGTGGTGGGCGGTGTTCACTGGGCAGTGAGCGTGGTGTCCACTGTGGGTGCCGTGGTGGGCGGTGTTCACCGGGCAGTGAGTGTGGTGTCCACCGTGGTTCCGTGGTGGTGGCTACTGTTCCTGCCGGCAGGCGTGCGTCTCCTGCCGGGGCACAGGCAGGCCGGGGCTTTCCCTGGTGGGTTGGGGTGGGGGGTGCTGCCGTGGGCGTCCTCACTGGAGTCGGTTCTCAGGATGAGTTCTCTGTCCAGACACTGCTGGTGTCTCGGGGTTGTCGCCACGCAGGCCCCGGGCGCTCTGTGACTTTGCCGTCCCCACTGCAGCGTCTCCGTAGGTCTGACGCAGGTTCTTGCGTCTGTATTAGCAGAATCCAGCGGGCGTCTTGGACGGGGCTGCTCAGGGCTCACGCCGGGTCCTGTCCACACATTGGGTCACCTGTTAGCAGGGGTTGATCTTGATGTAAAAATTGAAAAATGTGCTTTTTTTTAATTAAATAATGCATTTCCATCAATTTCTTGAAGGCCTCATAGTATTCTGCTGTTAGAAGTTCAGCTTTGGGGCTGGCACTGTGGTGGCATCCCATGTGGGCGCCGCATCAGGACTTGGCTGTTCCGCTTTGGATCCAGCTCTCTGCTGGCCTGGGAAAGCAGTAGAAGGTGGCCCAAGTCCTTGGGTCCCTGCGCCCACGTGGGAGACCCGGAAGAAGCTCCTGGCTCCTGGCTTCGGATCAGCACAGCTCTGGCCGTTGCAGCCAATTGGGCCAATTGGGGAGTGAACCAGCAGGATGGAAGACCTCTCTCTCTCTTTCTCTCTCTCTCTCTCTTTCTCTCTCTCTCCCCTTCTCCTTCTCTCTGTGTAACTCTGAGTTTCAAGTAAATAAATGTTTCAATAAAAGTTCAGCTTTTTGTTTAGCATATTATTGCTCATTAGCATGTAGATAAAATTATTTAATGTTAATTCCTAAACCAATATTTCAAAGCCAGTGATTCAGTTTGCTTTATCTAAGCTTGTGTGTTTACTATTTTGTGGTTACTTTTACTCTGTTTGGCTATTATGAATTAAATGTCTTAGTTTTCTTTTTTAAGTTTTATTTATTAGAGAGGGAGGGGGAGGGGGAGGGAGAGAGGGGTCTTCATCCCCTGGTTCACTTCCCAGATGGTTGTGGCAGAGCTGGGCCGATCCAGAGCCGGGAGCCAGAGGCCGTCTTCCACTGCTTCCCCAGCTGTCAGCAGAGAACTGGCTTGGAAGAGGAGCGGCTGGGACGCGAACCAGTGCCTGGATGGGATGCCGGTGCCACAGGCAGAGGCTTAGCCGCTGTGCCCCAGTGCCGGCCCCAGGCGGTTCGTGTTCCGTGAGAACAGAGTATCCCCGGGCCCGTGCGGGGCGCTGGCACTGGTTGGTTTGTGTGAGTAGGATTTGAGTCTCCTGTTTACTTACTTGGGTAATCGGATGTGCTTGAGACTATGGTTGTGAGCTGTTTCGTGTGTTTGCTTGCTTTCCTGTGGAGCGACCAGTATCTGTTGCCAATCATCTGATTGGTGGCTTCAGGCAGCTCTGATTCCCTGATAATTTTGCGGTTTCTATGTTTAGTAAGTTGATAAATTTGGTTCTGTGGATTTCGCTTACTTGTCAGGAAATTGGAACAAGTTTCATGATCCGTCTGGTGAGATTTGCTTTTCCTTTATCTCCACGGGGACTTCCAGGAGAGCCCGATTCTCGTGGTTAGCACCAGGAGCCCGTCTCGGTGCCCGCGGGAGGCTTGTCCAGCCTCTCGGTCTGTCCTGTGCTCAGTGTGCTTCCGTGAGTGTCTCCAGCACTTTCTCCCGTGGGCCCGATTCTCGTGGTTAGCACCAGGAGCCCGTCTCGGTGCCCGCGGGAGGCTTGTCCAGCCTCTCGGTCTGTCCTGTGCTCAGTGTGCTTCCGTGAGTGTCTCCAGCACTTTCTCCCGTGGGCCCGATTCTCGTGGGTTAGCACCAGGAGCCCGTCTCGGTGCCCGTCTCGGTGCCCGCGGGAGGCTTGTCCAGCCTCTCGGTCTGTCCTGTGCTCGGTGTGCTTCCGTGAGTGTCTCCAGCACTTTCTCCCGTGGGCCCGATTCTCATGGTTAGCACCAGGAGCCCGTCTCGGTGCCCGCGGGAGGCTTGTCCAGCCTCTCGGTCTGTCCTGTGCTCAGTGTGCTTCCGTGAGTGTCTCCAGCACTTTCTCCCGTGGGCGCGATTCTCGTGGTTAGCACCAGGAGCCCGTCTCAGTGCCCGTCTCGGTGCCCGCGGGAGGCTTGTCCAGCCTCTCGGTCTGTCCTGTGCTCGGTGTGCAGGCTGTTTCTGGGGAGTCCGGACTCTGCTGGCGGAGTGCTTGCTGCCCCCCACGGCTCTGTCCTGCTCGCTCTGGGGTCAGCCTGTCACTACAGCCATTGGTTGGCTGTCTCCCTGCCTCATAACGCGAAGGCGAGAATTGAGACTTTTGTTGTTGAGAAATTACTGTGTCTTGTGCACGGTAGGTGTGCGGTCAGTATTTTGTGGGAAGAATATTGGCTGATTTCCTTTGTGTAAGCAGTTATTCCTGATAAAACATGGGATTTGTGCTTTTCCTAAAGCTTGGTAGACTAAGAAAGGTCCATCTTTTTTTAAAAGATTGATTGATTTATTTGAAAGTCAGAGTTAGACACAGCGAAGGAGAGGCAGAGAGAGAGAGGGGGGGGGGTCTTCCATCTGTTGGTTCACTCCCCAGTTGGCCGCAATGGCTGGAGCTGTGCTGATCCTAAGCTAGCAGCCAGGAACTTCTCCTGGGTCTCCCACGTGGGTGCAGGGGCTCAAGGACTTGGGCCACCCTCTACTGCTTTCCCAGGCCATGGCAGAGAGCTGGATCGGAAGAGGAGCAGCCGGGACTCGAACTGGCACCCATCTGGGATGCCAGCACTGCAGGTGGCAGCTGTACCCGCTGCGCCACAGCGCTGCCTCTGAAAGATGCACCTTTTCTTATCTCATTCTTAGCTCTGCATCAGTGACATAAACGCAGGGCATGCCAGGTCACTGATGCTTGGCAGACATTTCTGGAAGTCGGTGGTTAGTGTTGCGTGCGTGGCCTTCTTCCTGCCCTGTCAGAAACCCATCTCTCAGTTGTGTGGCTGTGTTACATTCGGTTCTTTGATTGATCAGTGTGGTGATTCTGTATCACCCAGAGATGCGTGAAAACAGCATCTGTTTGTCAGCAAGATGAAGCAGAAGTCTTCAGGTGAACTGACTGCGTGACTGACTGTAGTCAGCGCCGCGTCCCAGGGTGGTGACTACGTGACCGACTGTAGTCAGCGCCGTGTCCTGGGGCAGTGACGGCACGACCGACTGTAGCCAGTCCCGTGTCCCGAGGCAGTGACTGTGCAACCGACTGTAATCAGCCGCCGTGTCCCAGGGTGGTGACTGTGTGACCGACTGTAGTCAGCACCGTGTCCCAGGGTAGGGACTGTGACCGACTGTAGTCAGTGCTGTGTCCCTGGGCGGTGACTGCGTGACTGTAGTCAGTGCTGTGTCCCAGGGTAGGGACTGTGACCGACTGTAGTCAGTGCTGTGTCCCAGGGTGGTGATGTGTGATCGACTGTAGTCAGTGCTGTGTCCCTGGGCAGTGACTGACTGTAGTCAGTGCTGTGTTCCAGGGTAGTGTTTCGGCTGTGACTGCCGTCACCGTACAGCGTGGCTGTGAGAAGTTGTGTGGAAAATGACTGGTGCTGTGTTCTGATGTCTGATGAGAGGGGTGGTTGCCACTGATGTGTTCTTTTTTTTTAAATATTTATTTATTTGCAAGTCAGTTACACAGAGGAGAGGCAGAGAGAGAGAGAGGGAGGGAGGTCTTCCATCCACTGGTTCACTCCCCAGTTGGCTGCAGTGGACGGAGCTGTGCTGATCTGAAGCCAGGAGCCAGGAGCTTCTTTAGGGTCTCCCACGCGGGTGCAGGGGCCCAAGGACCTGGGCCATCTTCCGCTGCTTTCCCAGGCCACAGCAGAGAGCTGGATGGGAAGTGGAGCAGCCGGGACTTGAAGCAGCGCCCATGTGGGATGCCGGTGCTCCAGGCCAGGGCGTTAAGCTGCTGCGCCACAGTGCCAGCCCCGAAGTGTTCTTTGTGTGATAGGCATCTCTCTTCCTGGTGTTTTGGGAGTGCGCGGGGGTGGCTCAGCTTCTTTATGGTTTTACCTTTTTACAAATCTTTATTTCCAGTAATAACTGGTTCAGTTTTATATTGACGCAGGTGTGTGTGTGTGTGTCTGAGCTATAACTTGCCTGTCGTTTTCCAGTTACCTGGAATTGAAATCGCATCTTGACTGGTTTTGTATACTTTTGCTACTGAAAATTTATTTTACGCGGTCACAGACCTAACTGAATGTAAATGTTAACTGTGAACTTTTACAGAACTATCACATTTTGATTTTGACTAAATTATGGTGGGATTGCTAGGGATGGTCTTTCATATTTGTGAAAAACTGTTGGTCACAGAAGATCAGGATCTGGTATAAACTGGTGGGCGTCCAAGATAAGAAGGTTGACAGTTACGTCATCATGGGTTTAACGAGGATTGTGGTGCGGCAGGCGTCCCTCCAGGCGCTGGAGGGTCTGGGGATGTCGGCTGATTCGTGTGTGAACAATTGACCAGGCTTGAACTTTGCTGTAAAGCAAAAAATGCTAACAAATAGTATGGCAATCACTTTTCTTTCTTTCTTTCTTTTTTTAAAGATTTATTTTATTTAAAACAGAGTTATGGAGAGTGAGGGAAGGAGGGAGAGGGAGAGATGAGAGAGAGAGAGATTTCTTCCTTCCTTGGTTCATTCCCCAAGTGGCCACCATGGCTGGCACTGGGCCAGGCCAAACCCAGGAGCCTTAAACTCCGTCTGTCCCCACGAGGGTGGCAGAAGCCCAGGTACTTGGGCCATCACCTGCTGTTTCCCAGGTGTGCTGCGGCAGGGAGCTGGTTCTGAAGTGGAGCAGCTGCGGCTGGAGCTGGCCCGCGTGTGGGATGCGGCGGTCCAGGCTGCGGCTTAGCCTGCTGAGCCACAGGGCTGGCCTTTCCTTGTTGTAGTAATATGTGAGACGCACTTAACAGTGAACTGACTCCTTTCTTGAAGATTATTTCTGGTTAGATAGTCTCGTTTTTCGATGAAGAGCTGGCTGTTTCTGCTGGCTTTCTGATTATATGGAGGACACGAGAGGCCTGGTGCGGGGGTCGCATGTCTGTTATGGAGGACACGAGAGGCCTGGTGCGGGGGTCGCATGTCTGTTATGGAGGACACGAGAGGCCTGGTGCGGGGGTCGCATGTCTGTTATGGAGGACACGAGAGGCCTGGTGCGGGGGTCGCATGTCTGTTATGGAGGACACGAGAGGCCTGGTGCGGGGGTCACATGTCTGTTATGGAGGACACGAGAGGCCTGGTGCAGGGGTCGCATGTCTGTTATGGAGGACACGAGAGGCCTGGTGCGGGGGTCACATGACTGTTATGGAGGACACGAGAGGCCTGGTGCGGGGGTCGCATGTCTGTTATGGAGGACACGAGAGGCCTGGTGCGGGGGTCACATGTCTGTTATGGAGGACACGAGAGGCCTGGTGCGGGGGTCGCATGTCTGTTATGGAGGACACGAGAGGCCTGGTGCGGGGATCACATGTCAGACCTCTGTCTACACCTGTCCGTTGGGTTAGGAGCAGGATGACAAATCCCTCTGGACACGTCCCTGACAAACCCTGGAAATCCCAGTGGGCGTCCAGGAGTGTCCCCACCTGTGGTGGACAACGTGCGTGTCAGGTGTCAGGTTGGGCTGTCTCTGGTGCTTCTAGCACAGGGTGAGCCCCGTAGTACAGAAACCTGACATCCGAAGCACCTGGGATCCCCAGGCCGTAGTTTGTACTGGGCTGCCTCATTCTACTTAAGTCATCAGAAACCTAGAAACCCGCTCATTATTCTGGCCTAAGTGGGGGCCAGCCACGTCACGGTTTAGCATAGAAGGTGGGTGTACTGGATCCTGTGAGGACACGCACGTGTGAGGTGGCGCGTGGAAGCAGGAGAATGTTTTCCCAGAATAGACTGAGTCTGAAAGTTGAGGCTAATGGGATGTTTCCGCGTGCAAGTGTGCATGTGTGTGTCATACATGACTTCGAGGAGCTGGAATTGAATTGCTTACTGTGGCTGGGAGGTAAGCAGCACTTCTGTACGTTTTCCTTGCGAGATACTTAATGTTAAAATCCCGTGGCTTATAGGAAGTAAGAAGTGTGGGCTTTGTCTCCTTGTTACGCCACTGTTCTTAGGTGGGCTGTACACCGTGTGCCTGCTTGTGCACTCGTCACAGCTTGTAGCTAGGGGGACACTGGTGACTGTGGGCACTGTTAGGAGCTACACCAGGACAGCAGGCGGAAACGGCGGCTGTGCCTAGGACAGACCTGTTTGGGCTGTGTTCGTTCCCTGCAGTCCTGAGCGTCGCGGGTTTGAGGGCCTGGTGGACCGAGGCGGACAGAGCAGAGGAGTCTTTTCACGGAACGTGCAGACGTTTTCTGTGTGCACAGCCAGTTCTTCACTGAGGACGGAGAGGCCAGGCATCCCGATGCTGGGGGCAGGTCTGCCGGCGTCTGTGTGTGGTGCAGACAGATGGACCGTTGCTTCCAAATCAGGGCACGCCTTGCCCCTAAAATCCTGCCCGAGTTTGCCTGGTTCTCCGTGTTTATCCAGGACGGTGCGCCCTGCCTCTGTTGAGAGAGAGCCAGACCTGCTCTCCCAGAATGCAGTCTTCTGCTCCCGCCAGGGCCCTGCCTCTGGTGCCCTTGTCTGCTCCTGCTGGGCGTCCCGTGGTGGTCTGACTCCGGTAGGGGGAGCACCCGCAGGTGCGTCCTCCTGTAGCAGCCGTGGGTGCGGGACTGGGATTGGCGGTTTCCCCGCTGGTGATGGATGGCGGTCAGCGAGGTGGGAGGAGCAGTCTGAGCGGGCTGTGGTGTTACGTGAGCTTCTGCAGGAGCCCTTAGGTCACATTCATCACGCTCTTTATGTTAATTATTTTGTCAGCAAAAACTTGGGGTGATGATTTTTAAGAGGTGTTGGTAATTAATAAGAATCGGCTCTACCGACATTTCTTGTTCAAGCTCAAGTATTTGAACTCAATTTTTGCTCCTGATTCTCCTTTGGAAGATTCTTTTAAATACTTTGCACTTTTTACATTAAAAATCGTTAGTCTGTCTTGTACTTTGACTTAATCTGTTAGCAGTGCATGGTCTGTTCCGTCATGCATTGATCATTTGGAAAACATTGGCTTGGTGACTCACGCAGATGTGCCAGTGTTGACAGGTTTCCTTCCGGGTACCAGAGTGTCGCGTCGTCCGGTGACCGTGCAGGGAGGCCCTCGGGCTCACAGCGATGACTCTGTTCCACGCTTAGGTTTTGTTTGCAGCATCGAGGGGACACACCTTTTATTCATTTTTGAGGCCAATAACTAAGCCTTGAATCAAAGCTAGTTTTTCAGTTTTAAGAAAAATGATGCTTCATGGAAAAAAGGGACTCCTTCAGTTGGTGAATTGGACCAGTTCCGCAAGCCCTTCCTGAGATGTCCACCAAACACGGACTCGAGTCAGGACCCAGAAACCTCAGTCATTGTTTTATTCTGTCAGGTGCATTCATGAGGTTTTCAGAAGATTTGCATAATAGTGAAATACATATAGAATACATTTTTAATAAGATTTTATTTATTTGAAAGGTAGAGTTACAGACAGAGGGAGATTTAGAGAGAAAAGTCCTGCATCTGCTGGTTCACTCCCCAAATGGCTGCAACAGCCGGAGCTGAGCTGATCTGAAACCAAGAGCCAGGCGCTTCTTCCGGGTCTCCCGTGTGGGCACTCAGGCCATCTTCTGCTTTCCCAGGCCGTAGCCCAGAGCTGGATTAGAAGAGAAGCAGCTGGAACTCGAAACAGCACCCGGATGGGGTGCCGGCGCTGCAGGCAGAGGCTTAGCCCGCTACGCCACAGCGCCAGCCCCGGGATGTATTTCGATGCTGCTGCCTTGATTTGTGTCTGTCACTTTGCTCGCGGGTTTGACCATGTGTGGAAACACCAGCACAATCAAAAAAGGCCACCGCTGTCTGAACACAGTGACGGACATGGTTTTGAACTCAGGAATGACCTGACAGGGTCTTGGGAAGCTCATGGATTCATAGATGATAGTTGTGAACTGTCACCCTGCAGTGTTCACTGGTAGGTTGTAACACATACACGCACACACGTACACACACGCATGCACACACATGCGCACACACGTACACACGCACACATACACACATACACACATGCACACACACACACACACACACACTACGGTCGAATATTAAGACCTGTGTGCGTGGTATTTCCCGAGGAGGGCTGTGCTGCAAACAGATCTGTGATACTTGAATGTGAGCAGGGCCTGCTGCTACGAAGGCTAGATTTCAACATGTCTATTATATGCACCGTGTGTGTTTATTTTCTATGTTTATAAATACCTCACTGTATTTAGTCATCAGGAATAAAACGCGGCATTTTCCTTTACCGGTTGGCCAAGAGTGCGAGCTGCAGCCTAGCTGAGGTGACAGCCACCAAGTTCTGGTGCTGCGGTCACTGCTCTGGCTGCGACGGCACTGCCTGCTGCAGCCCAGCACCGTGGGCAGGCATGTTCTCGTGTGGTGTGAGCTTCTGTCTCCCTGTCCCACGTACAGACTCTGAATTATGGGGGATGTCTGTTTTTTCCTGCTCTTTTAAATTGTGTTTTCTCTTAACTGTTTCCTGAGAGACAAACACAGACAGCATTTATATTCTAAACCCATCATGCACATATGGAGTTAAAATAAATAGTTTCTTTCATTTAGTTTTTTTAAAGATTTATTTCAAAGTCAGAGTTACACAGAGAGAGGAGAGGCAGAGAGAGAGAGAGAGATCTTCCATCCAGTGGTTCACTCTCCAGTTGGCTGCAACAGCCGGAGCTGAGCCGATCCGATGCCAGGAGCTTCTTCCGGGTATGTTTTTTTTTCTTTCTTTTTTTTTTTTTTTTTTTGATAGGCAGAGTGGACAGTGAGGACAGTGAGCGAGAGAGAGACAGAGAGAAAGGTCTTCCTTTACCGTTGGTTCACCCTCCAATGGCCACCACGGCTGGTGCACTGCGCTGATCTGATGGCAGGAGCCAGGTGCTTCTCCTGGTCTCCCATGGGGTGCAGGGCCCAAGGACCTGGGCCATCCTCCACTGCACTCCCTGGCCACAGCAGAGAGCTGTCCTGGAAGAGGGGCAACCGGGACAGAATCCGGCGCCCCGACCGGGACTAGAACCCGGTGTGCCAGCGCCGCAAGGCGGAGGATTAGCCTAGTGAGCCGCGGCGCCGGCCCCAGGTCTCCCACGCAGATGCAGGGGCCCTAGCACTTGGGCCATCTTCTTCTGCTTTCCCAGGCTGGATCGGAAGTGGAGCAGCGGGTCTCGAACCGGCGCCCATATGGATGCCAGCACTTGGGGCCAGGGCGTTAACCCTCTGTGCCCCATCGCCAGCCCCTCTTTCATGTATTTGCAATGCAGGCAGACATCCAGTGGCTGTCGGGGCCGGGCCACGCTGAAGCAGGGAGCTAGGAGCTCCGTCCAGGCTTCCCCGAGCCGTGGCTGCTGCCTCCCGGCAGGAAGCCGACTCAGTCAGTGTGCCAGACGCCTGCCCCACATGTGGGATAACGTGTGGGTGTGTTGCTGTAACAGCCTCTGTGGTCGGAAGAGACGAGAGCGCTGAGTGTACACGTCAGGTGAGGTTGATTCCCCTGCTCAGTGGCCGCGTGTGTGACAGCAGGGGTGTGGGGGGCTAGTTCATGGTGGAGCGGGCGTTCATTGTGAATTTCTGTCTGACCACTTCATTTAGTGTCATAGATACATCTCTGAAGTATCTTGATGGAGCACTGTTTAAAACAAACTTCAGTGAGGCGTGCCTGTAGGAGAACGTGGTTTTAATGTATACGGATAGGAAGTGCACCTGCTGCTGTACACTCGTGGCGATTCCGTGCAGGTCCCCCAAGCTGCCCACTGCAGATAAGTCGCAGGAGTACCATGGACAGTGCTCTCTGCAGTTGATGTTCGGGGCCTCACCCTTGCAGATCTGTTTTTAATTCAGGTTTGGCAAAGGTGGCCTCCTTGAGTTCATGGCATAGTTAATGTTTTTATGCTAAACTTTATTCTGTTTCTAAAAAAATTACTTTTTATTACCTTCATGAAATTGCTGTGTTTTGGAGTCTCAAGGACTGGTCCGTCAGGAAATGTGGCCCAGTGCTGGCCCGAGGCCTGGCTTCAGTTTTGTTCAGGCCACACGCCTGTGTGCATAGGTAGTCTCAGCACACTTGGATATGCGGGCTCCTTGCTTGTCACAGCAGACGTCTGAGGCCCTGTTCGGGTTCGTCTTTGCCGCAGGTGACCTGCTCCTGTGGCCAGCGTGATCTGTGCCGCATTTGTGGTCTCCCCATCGGCAGACTGCGGTGCTGGTCCTGCACAGCATCTCATGCGCTGCGTGGGCCTCCCTCACGGCCCGCCCCGGGTGCAGCCCCCGTCAGAGGACCTGGGCTGGAGTGGGAGTGGTGGTGAGGGTCTCGCGTCCGCCTGCTTGCTGGGCGTGGCCAGCCCTTCACCCTCTTGCGCCTGGAGGTGAGCAGCAGGGGCTGACCGTTGCCGTCTGCAGAGACCCTGACTCTCCTCGCTGCTGGCGTTGAGTGAGTTCATGCAGTGGGATTTCACGTGTGTCTTTCACTAGCAGGTTTCCTGGAGTAATGTTGCATTTATCTCTTTAAGATTTATGTATTTATTTGAAAAGCAGAATTAGAAAGAGGGAGAGTCAGAGAGACAGACTTTGTACCCTTTGGTTCACTCCCCAAATGGCTGACATGGCCAGAGCTGGGCCAGGTACTCTGATGTACTCTGTGCACACGTGATCCCTGTGCAGTACTCTGATGTCCTCTGTGTGCGCACACGTGCATCCCTGTGCAGTACTCTGATGTACTCTGTGCATGCGTGATCCCTGTGCAGTACTCTGATGTACTCTGTGTGCACACGTGCATCCCTGTGCAGTACTCTGATGTACTCTGTGTGTACACACGTGCATCCCTGTGCAGTACTCTGATGTACTCTGTGTGTACACGTGCATCCCTGTGCAGTACTCTGATGTACTCTGTGCACACGTGATCCCTGTGCAGTACTCTGATGTACTCTGTGTGCACACGTGATCCCTGTGCAGTACTCTGATGTACTCTGTGCATGCGTGATCCCTGTGCAGTACTCTGATGTACTCTGTGTGCACACGTGCATCCCTGTGCAGTACTCTGATGTACTCTGTGTGCACACGTGATCCCTGTGCAGTACTCTGATGTACTCTGTGTACACACGTGATCCCTGTGCAGTACTCTGATGTACTCTGTGTGCACACGTGCATCCCTGTGCAGTACTCTGATGTACTCTGTGTGTGCACACGTGATCCCTGTGCAGTACTCTGATGTACTCTGTGTGTACACACGTGCATCCCTGTGCAGTACTCTGATGTACTCTGTGCACACGTGATCCCTGTGCAGTACTGTGATGTACTCTGTGTTTACACACGTGCATCCCTGTGCAGTACTCTGATGTACTCTGTGTGTACACACGTGATCCCTGTGCAGTACTCTGATGTCCTCTGTGTGTACACACGTGCATCCCTGTGCAGTACTCTGATGTACTCTGTGTGTACACACGTGCATCCCTGTGCAGTACTCTGATGTACTCTGTGTGTACACGTGCATCCCTGTGCAGTACTCTGATGTACTCTGTGTGTACACACGTGCATCCCTGTGCAGTACTCTGATGTACTCTGTGTGTACACGTGCATCCCTGTGCAGTACTCTGATGTACTCTGTGCACACGTGATCCCTGTGCAGTACTCTGATGTACTCTGTGTGCACACGTGATCCCTGTGCAGTACTCTGATGTACTCTGTGCATGCGTGATCCCTGTGCAGTACTCTGATGTACTCTGTGTGCACACGTGCATCCCTGTGCAGTACTCTGATGTACTCTGTGTGTACACACGTGCATCCCTGTGCAGTACTCTGATGTACTCTGTGTACACACGTGATCCCTGTGCAGTACTCTGATGTACTCTGTGTGTACACACGTGCATCCCTGTGCAGTACTCTGATGTACTCTGTGTGTGCACACGTGATCCCTGTGCAGTACTCTGATGTACTCTGTGTGTACACACGTGCATCCCTGTGCAGTACTCTGATGTACTCTGTGCACACTTGATCCCTGTGCAGTACTGTGATGTACTCTGTGTTTACACACGTGCATCCCTGTGCAGTACTCTGATGTACTCTGTGTACACGTGATCCCTGTGCAGTACTGTGATGTACTCTGTGTTTACACACGTGATCCCTGTGCAGTACTCTGATGTACTCTGTGTGCACACACGTGCATCCCTGTGCAGTACTCTGATGTACTCTGTGTGCACACGTGCATCCCTGTGCAGTACTCTGATGTACTCTGTGTGCACACACGTGCATCCCTGTGCAGTACTCTGATGTACTCTGTGCACACGTGCATCCCTGTGCAGTACTGTGATGTACTCTGTGTTTACACACGTGATCCCTGTGCAGTACTCTGATGTACTCTGTGCACACGTGATCCCTGTGCAGTACTCTGGTGTACTCTGTGTGTACACGTGCATCCCTGTGCAGTACTCTGATGTACTCTGTGTGTACACACACGTGCATCCCTGTGCAGTACTCTGATGTACTCTGTGTGTACACACATGCATCCCTGTGCAGTACTCTGATGTACTCTGTGTGTACACACGTCCATCCCTGTGCAGTACTCTGATGTACTCTGTGTGTACACACACGTGCATCCCTGTGCAGTACTCTGATGTACTCTGTGTGTACACACATGCATCCCTGTGCAGTACTCTGATGTACTCTGTGTGTACACGTGCATCCCTGTGCAGTACTCTGATGTACTCTGTGTGCACACACGTGCATCCCTGTGCAGTACTCTGATGTACTCTGTGTACACGTGCATCCCTGTGCAGTACTCTGATGTACTCTGTGTGTACACACACGTGCATCCCTGTGCAGTACTCTGATGTACTCTGTGTGTACACGTGCATCCCTGTGCAGTACTCTGATGTACTCTGTGTGCACACGTGATCCCTGTGCAGTACTCTGATGTACTCTGTGTACACGTGCATCCCTGTGCAGTACTCTGTGTGCACACGTGCATCCCTGTGCAGTACTCTGATGTACTCTGTGTGTACACATGTGATCCCTGTGCAGTACTCTGATGTACTCTGTGTGCACACGTGCATCCCTGTGCAGTACTCTGATGTACTCTGTGTGTACACACGTGATCCCTGTGCAGTACTCTGATGTACTCTGTGTGTACACGTGCATCCCTGTGCAGTACTCTGATGTACTCTGTGTGCACACACGTGCATCCCTGTGCAGTACTCTGATGTACTCTGTGTGCACACGTGATCCCTGTGCAGTACTCTGATGTACTCTGTGCACACGTGCATCCCTGTGCAGTACTCTGATGTACTCTGTGTGCACGTGATCCCTGTGCAGTACTCTGATGTACTCTGTGTGTACACACACGTGCATCCCTGTGCAGTACTCTGATGTACTCTGTGCACATGTGCATCCCCGTGCAGTACTCTGATGTACTCTGTGCACAGGTGCATCCCTGTGCAGTACTCTGATGTACTCTGTGTGCACACGTGCATCCCTGTGCAGTACTCTGATGTACTCTGTGTGTACACACGTGATCCCTGTGCAGTACTCTGATGTACTCTGTGCACACGTGCATCCCTGTGCAGTACTCTGATGTACTCTGTGTGTACACACACGTCCATCCCTGTGCAGTACTCTGATGTACTCTGTGTGCACGTGATCCCTGTGCAGTACTCTGATGTACTCTGTGTGCACACACGTGCATCCCTGTGCAGTACTCTGATGTACTCTGTGTGTACACGTGATCCCTGTGCAGTACTCTGATGTACTCTGTGTGTACACACGTGCATCCCTGTGCAGTACTCTGATGTACTCTGTGTGCACACACGTGCATCCCTGTGCAGTACTCTGATGTACTCTGTGTGCACACACGTGATCCCTGTGCAGTACTCTGATGTACTCTGTGCACACACGTGATCCCTGTGCAGTACTCTGATGTACTCTGTGTGTACACACGTCCATCCCTGTGCAGTACTCTGATGTACTCTGTACACACGTGCATCCCTGTGCAGTACTCTGATGTACTCTGTGTGCACACACGTGCATCCCTGTGCAGTACTCTGATGTACTCTGTGTGTACACACGTCCATCCCTGTGCAGTACTCTGATGTACTCTGTGTGTACACGTGATCCCTGTGCAGTACTCTGATGTACTCTGTACACACGTGCATCCCTGTGCAGTACTCTGATGTACTCTGTACACACGTGCATCCCTGTGCAGTACTCTGATGTACTCTGTGTGCACACACGTGCATCCCTGTGCAGTACTCTGATGTACTCTGTACACGCGTGCATCCCTGTGCAGTACTCTGATGTACTCTGTGTGTACACACGTGCATCCCTGTGCAGTACTCTGATGTACTCTGTGTGTACACACGTGCATCCCTGTGCAGTACTCTGATGTACTCTGTGTGTACACACGTGCATCCCTGTGCAGTACTCTGATGTACTCTGTACACACGTGATCCCTGTGCAGTACTCTGATGTACTCTGTGTGTACACGTGATCCCTGTGCAGTACTCTGATGTACTCTGTACACACGTGCATCCCTGTGCAGTACTCTGATGTACTCTGTGTGTACACGTGCATCCCTGTGCAGTACTCTGATGTACTCTGTGTGTACACACACGTGCATCCCTGTGCAGTACTCTGATGTACTCTGTGTGTACACGTGCATCCCTGTGCAGTACTCTGATGTACTCTGTGTGTACACACGTGCATCCCTGTGCAGTACTCTGATGTACTCTGTGTGCACATGTGCATCCCTGTGCAGTACTCTGATGTACTCTGTGTACACACGTGCATCCCTGTGCAGTACTCTGATGTACTCTGTGTGTACACACGTGATCCCTGTGCAGTACTCTGATGTACTCTGTGTGCACACGTGATCCCTGTGCAGTACTCTGATGTACTCTGTGTGCACACGTGATCCCTGTGCAGTACTCTGATGTACTCTGTGCACACGTGATCCCTGTGCAGTACTCTGATGTAGTCTGTGTGTACACACACGTGATCCCTGTGCAGTACTCTGATGTACTGTGGTTTCCTGTACATATGTGCATTCCTGTGATAAAGCTTGGTTTATAAATTGGGCCCATTAGAAGTTCCATCGCAGCTCACAGCAGTGTGGAGTGATTGCACTGTAATGAAAATGTGTACTTTGGGGTCCCTTGAACACACGTGGCAGGTGGTCCACGTGGTAACCAGGAAGCCAGCCTCCAGTGGCCCACTGGCGCGGCGTGTGGGTGCGGTGCACTGGGGCTCTGTGGAGCCGTGTGTCAGCCACCTCTTCGTGTGGACAGAGCTGCTGCCCGTCACAGGACGCTCACACGCGTGTGACCCCAGGCTCTCACCCGTCTGATCCTTGCTTGCATTGGCCTCTAGGCTCTTGGGGCCTGTGTTCTTGCGTGGAATGTAGTTCAGTTCACGAGTCAGTTTTCAGAGGCTGGGGCTTGGGCGGCCGGTGAGCCCTCCGCCTGTGGCCCCTGACTGACCGAGTCTGCGCGTGGTGCTTTGCAGGCGTTCGCGCTGTCCGTGGACGACATGTCAGTGTAAGGTTGCAGCGCGTGGCTCCTGCGAAGCCCTGCGGATCCCGCCTGGAACGCGGGCTTCGTGCTGGTCCCTGGACTGACGGCCACGAGGAGCGAGCCCTGTAGACATTGTTGTGCGCCTGGGCCGTGGGCTGAGTTGTACAGGAATTGGTTTCTACTGTTTGCTCACTGTTGCTTTTTTAAATAATGGCTCATCCTTGCAGAGCTGTGGACATTTACGCGTTTCTGTAGAACTGTGGGATTTGTGTCGGCTCCTGCAGTGCCTCCACGGAGACTGGTATTTGTGGAGTGGTGTGCTGTGCTGGCCTTGTTAGGGACTGGGCTCTCAGGAAGGGGGGACTCAGCGTCCGGGCCTGTGTGCTCCCAGCTGCAGAGTGGGGCGGCAGGGGCTGCGTCCCGGCCTGGGGGCCCGCCGGCTCCTCTCTCCAGTCCATGTTCTCGCCGTTAGCATCAGCTGCTGTGTGTCGGTCACCAGGCTAAGTGCTGAGCTTCTGGGCACACGGTCCTCTTCCTGATAGCTCTTGTTTCAGGACAGTAGACGGAGTGGGAAACCAGCGGGCGGGAATATTCACAGGAGGTTCCGCTAGGGTGGGGACCAGGGTGTGCTGGCCGGGCTCTGTGTAAGGGTGTTCCTGCTGGGCACGGTGTTCCTACAGCAGAAGCGCGTTCGTCGAGCCACGGTTTGGCGGGAACCCGTGCAAGAGGCGCGTGGCAGAGCCTGAGCAGGGGTCTGGCAGGCAGCACAGACACAGCACAGCTTTCTTGACTGGGCAGAAGAGCTGTTTGCTCCAGCCTGTGAAGGTGTGGGAACAGTTGGCAGAGCGGGGGGGGGGGGTTACCCAGAGGCAGGAGCGGCTGACGCTGAGTGAGCGCGAGCGGCATTTCGTGCTGCACGTTGTGTTTCTCATGGACGCTTCTTCCAGTGAGTGGAGTGTGCAGCCTCGGCCTGGTGGCGTCAGCTCGGCCGCGTGGCGTCAGCCTCGTCCTGGTGGCGTCAGGCTCGTCCTGGCGGCGTCAGCCTCGTCCTGGTAACGTCAGGCTCAGCCGTGTGGCGTCAGCTCGTCCTGGTGGCGTCAGGCTCGTCCTGGTGGCGTCAGGCTCGTCCTGGCGGCGTCAGGCTCGTCCTGGCGGCGTCAGCCTCGTCCTGGTGACGTCAGGCTCAGCTGTGTGGCATCAGCTCGTCCTGGTGGCGTCAGGCTCGTCCTGGTGGCATCAGCCTCGTCCGCGTGGCGTCAGCCTCGTCCTGGCGGCGTCATCTCATCCTGGTGGCGTCAGCCTCGTCCTGGCGGTGTCAGCTCGTCCTGGCGGTGTCAGCTTGGCCTGGTGGCGTCAGCTCGGCCGCGTGGCGTCAGGCTCAGCTGTGTGGCGTCAGCCTCGTCCTGGTGGAGTCAGGCTCCTCCTGGTGGCGTCAGGCTCGGCCAGGGGCAGATGCTGGTTTGAGCGGAGCTCAGTTCTGCTGCTCTTGGTCCTCTCGGGGCTTTGGTGCATCCCAGGCTGGGGCTCACTTCTTTGGCCTTTGCACAGTGTGCAGCGGACGGGCACAGAGCCGCGGAGCCGTGTCGGGGTCCCTGGCGGGCACAGAGCCGCGGAGCCGTGTCGGGGCCCCTGGCGGGCACAGAGCCGCGGAGCCGTGTCGGGGCCCCTGGCGGGCACAGAGCCGCGGAGCCGTGTCGGGGCCCCTGGCGGGCACAGAGCCGCGGAGCCGTGTCGGGGTCCTGCTCTGAGAGGGAGGGGACTTTGTTGTTGGAAGCCGCTGAGAGCTGATCGTGTTTTAGCAGCATGGGCTGGGGGGTGAAGTCCCGTGTGCCGCACCCCTGTGCACGCACGTGTGCGGTGTAGTCCGGGGCGGAGGAGCCCGCTGGGAGCCGCGCAGCTGGACTGTGAACCAGGGACGGGTCCTCTGGGCCGTGGAAGCCAAGCTAAGAAGCTCGCAGATAAAGACCAGGAAGAGCCGGGCGAGCCTGCAGGTGGGACTGGGCCTCCTGCGGCTGCCTGGGAGACAGAGACCTGTGCTCAGGTCAGACTGGGCATGAGGATGGGGGAGGGGGAGGCCTGAGGTCAGACAGCGCAGGAGGACGGGGGAGGGGGAGACCTGAGGTCAAACAGCGCAGGAGGACGGGGCAGGGGGAGACCTGAGGTCAGGCAGCACACAAGGGAGGGGCAGGGGGAAGCCAGGAAGGGCAGTTTGGGTGTGGAGCTGAGAGGGAGGAGCGTCGGGGGACCGGGAGACCGCGGTGTTTCAATTGGCCGCCTGGGTGGTGGCGTCAGAAATCTAAGTGGGGGTGAGGCGGGGATGGTGTGAAAGTTCTGAGATCCAGTCTGGTCCGGTGGATTTTCGGGAAGTTCCTGCACAGGCAGTTGAGAGGAAGTGGGGGCAGAACGAATGGTTCGGGGTTACTAGGTTGGGTGGGATGTAGCCAAGGCGCAGCTGAGGCGCTGGGAAAGAACTGTGAAGAGAGGAGAACCTGGGGCAGGGAGCGCGGACGGGGACTGCTGGACGGCTGGGAAGAGGATGGGGGTGCCTGGGGAGGGTGGCATGGGGAGGGGTGCCTGGGGAGGGTGGCATGGGGAGGGGTGCCTGGGGAGGGTGGCATGGGCAGGGGACGCGGCTCCCCTGAGCTTCCTGCTTTGGAACCTTGCTGTAAATGTGTTAAATCGCTTTTAATTAATTTGAATTTCTACTCTCTGGTCTCGCTTTAAATTTCTTCAGTATCCCCGAAGCGCTCTGGGTTCTAGCACTGTGGCCAGTCCTGCCCTCGGCCTCCGCCGGAGCTGCCGGCTCCGCTGTGTTCTCCGTAGGAAGCGTCCGAAGCCGCTGCTTCTGGAACGTTCTGAGCTCTCCTCTGGACGCGGCTGCCACCTTCCTTCCTGTCTCGCACCCTTTCCTTCCCATCCACGCCTCTGACTCTCCTGCTCTGTGAAGCACTCAGTTATTTTGTTTTGCTTATTTTAAAAAATACTGTTCTCAACATTCACAGCTGTCACAGTGTTTGTCGCATCATGCATTTTTTGTGTGTGTGTTTTAAGGGTTACTTATTTATTTGGAAGTCAGAGTTCTATATAGAGAGGAGGGACAGAGAGCGCGATCCTCCACCTGCCAGTTCACGCCCCGTGGCCACGACGGCGAAGCGGGGCTCTCGGTTCATCCCTGAGACGGCCGCCTGGGCTGGCCTGCGCTGTCTCTTCGTTGGACTGGACTGGCACGCTCACTGCTGAGAGGTCACCACAGCACACAGCAAAGCCCGGAGTCAGGGGAAGGCTTGTTGTCTGTGGGGGAGACCCGACAGTTGTGCGCTGCGTCCCAGCTGTGCCGGTCTTGCTCCCGGCCCTGCCTTCCCCGGGAGGGCCTGCTTCGATGGCCTTCGCATCCCGGCTGCCGAAGCCGCTGCCCATGTTAGGTCCTGGCCTCCTCCTCTTGGGGACGGGTCCCCAGTCCCTGTGTTGACTGCGGGGCTTCCTGCAGTGAGGCCGGCTGTCACCATGGAGCTGTCGCCCAGGGGTCAAGCAGCAGAGGCCCTGACTCGGCTGCCCTGGTCTGAAGCCAGTTGGTGTTGGAGAGGGGTGCTGGGTATCCTTCAGTAGTTGGCACTGTGGCTGGCACTGTTGGGTCGCAGGCGCTCTGTGCCAGGAGCTGGTAGAGGGCTGACTGCGGCAGCTGCTGCCTGTGCCGGCTCTCGTCCGTCTGGAGTCTGCCCGCATCCTCCCTTGTTGATGCCGCATCACTGCCCCCGCAGAGCGTGTTCTGTGGATTTGCTGCATCAGCTGATCCGGTGCTGTTTGCCTACACCAGAGTCCAGTCCTGACTGTCCCGGTTGGGCGGGCGGTCACGGAGAGTGTTCCCCAGGAAGTGCCGGTGTGGGCAGGTGTGCATCACGTGGAGGGACGGCTGCTGCTCCCCCAGACGGGGACAGCCCAGGAGGAGCCCCTGGCAGGGAGCCGCGGGGGCCGCAGGAGAGTTCACTCAGCCTTGGGCAGTAAACACACGCAACGCGTTCACAGAGCAGTGGGATTCAAGGTGCTGCATTTTGGCGCGAGTGTTTGAAGTCCATGCACAGTTTCGCATGGTGCAGACTTTCCGTGGACTTTCTGAAGACGCCTTGTATGCGTGAATTTCGGATTTGCACCAGAACAAGCTCATTTCCTAATTCCTTTTCCCCCATGAGCTTTTTGAAGTACTCGCCGGTATTTTCTATTCCCAAGACCTAAAAATGGGGCTTTGGTGCCCAAATACGCTCTCACGCACTTCCGGGGGTTGCAGCAGACCTGAGCTCTTGGAAGACGGGGTCCAGGCTGAG